>NW_026651853.1:0-34054 GCF_029873635.1 Malania oleifera | reverse complement strand
GGGTTTAGGGTTATGGTTTAGGGGTGTAGGGTTAGCGTTTTAGGGTTTCGGTTTTACGGTTTAGGATTAGGGGTTTAGGGTTTTAGGGTTAGTATTAGGGTTTAGGGGGTTCTGTGGTTTTGGGCTTTGGGTTTTAGGCTAAGGTGGAGTTAGTTTTGGTTTAGGGCCTAGGGTTAAGGGGTTAGGGTTGAGGGTTTAGGGTTGTTAGGCTTATAGGTTAGGTTTAGGCGTATAGGGTTTGGGGGGGGTTTGGGGTGGTTATGCGTTAAGGTTAGGTTTTGGGGTTAGAATTGGTGGGTTGGGTGTGTTTAGCGTTAGGGAAATAGGGTTAGTGTTTTTATGGTCTGCTTTAGTATTAGGGTTTAGGTTTAGCATTAGTTTAGGGTTTTAGGGGTGAGGTTTAGGGTTTAGGGTTTAGGTTAGGGTTTAGGGTTTAGTGTTGAGGGTTGTGGTATTAGGTTTTAGGTTAGGTATTTAGGTTTTAGGGTTGGGGGTTTAGGGTTTGGGGTTAGGGTTTGGAGGATTTAGGCCTCTTAAGGTTTAGGTTTAGGGTTTAGGATTTTGGATTAGGGCTTAGGTTTTAGGGTTTAGGGTTTAGTGTTTAGGGTTTAGGGTTTTCGGGTTTAGGGTTTTTGTTTTAGTGTTTAGTCTTTAGGGTTTTAGGTTTATGGTTTTGGGTTTTGGGTTTTGGGTTTTTGATTTAGGGCTTAGGGTTGCGGTTTAGGGTTAGGTATCGGTTTAGGATTTAGTGTTAGGGTTCAGGTTGAGGGTTTATATTAGGGTTTGGGGTTAGAGTTATAGGGTTAGGGTTCGGGTTTTTAGGGTTTAGGGTTAGGGGTTTGTTGGTTACGATTAGGGGTTTATGCCTTTTAGGGTCTAGGTTAGGGGTTAGGTTTTATTGGGCCTGGGTTTAGGGTTTGGTTAGGGTTTAGGTTCACGTCGGGTTTAGGGTTTAGGGTTTTGGGTTTAGGGCTAGGTTTAGGGTTTAGGGTTTAGGGTTTAGGATTTTGGCTTTAGGGATTAATGTTTTGGGTTTAGGGTTTTAGGGTTTAGGGTTTGGTTTTAGGGTTTAGGGTTTAGGTTAGGGTTTAAGTTTAGGTTTAGTATTTAGGGTTTAGGGATTAGGTTTAGGGTTAGGATTAGGATGTAGGGTATAGGGTTTTAGGGTTAGGGTTTTCGGGCTTAGGTTTAGGTCGGGTTAGGGTTTAGCGTTTAGGCATTAGGGTTAGGGATTAGGGTTTAGGGTGGGTTTTGGTTTTATTTAAGTTAGGTTTAAGGTTATGAGTTTAGGGTTTAGGGCTCAGGGTGTAGGGGGTTGGGTGTGGGGTTTAGTGTTTAGGGTTTCCCGTTAAGGTTTAGGTTTTGGGGTTAGGGTTCTGGTTTTGGTTTGGGTTTAGGGTTTAGGGTTTAAGGTTTAGGGTTTTTATGGTCTAGGGTTTAGGGTTTAGGGTTTAGGGTTAGGGTTTAGGGTTTAGGGTTTAGGGTTTAGGGTTTACAGTTAGGGTTTAGGGTTTAATGTTTAGGGTTTGGGGTTTTGGGTTTAGGGTTTAGGTTTTACGTATTTGGGATTTAGGTTTTTGGTTTTAGGTTTAGAATTTAGGGTTTAGTGTTTAGGGTTTTGGGGTTTTGGATTTAGGGTTTAGGGTTTAGGATTTAGGGGTTTTAGGTTTAGGGTTAGGGTTTTAGGATTTAGGTTTAGGGTTTAGGGTTTAGAGTTTAGGATTTAGGGTTTAGGGTTTAGAGTTTACGATTTAGGGTTAGGGTTTAGGGTTTAGGGTTTCGTGTTAGGGTTTATGGTTTAGGGTTTTAGGGTTTAGGGTTTAGGTGTTTTAGGGTTTCGGGTTAGGGTTTAGGGTTTAGGTTTAGAGTTTAGGTTTAGTGTTTATGGTCCGTGTTTAGTAGTTATGCTTTGAGGGTTAGGGTGTGGATTTGGGTTAGGTGCTTAGGTTTATGGTTTAGGGTTTTAGGCTTTTAGGGTTTAAGGTTTAGCTTTTCGGGTTAGGTTTGTGGTTTGGTTGGGGTTTAGCGTTAAAAAGGATAAGGGTTTAGTGTTTTTATGGTCCTAGGGTTTAGGGTTAGCATTTAGCGGTTTAGGGTAAGGTCTAGGGTTACGGGTTTATGGGTTTACGGTTAGGGTTTAGGGTTTTGTGTTTAGGGTTTAGGGTTATGTTTTAGGTATTTAGGTTTTAGGGTTTAGGGTTTAGGGTTTAAGGTTTAGGATTTATGGTTTAGGGTTAGGTTTAGGGTTAGGGTTTGGATTTAGGGTTGGGTTTAAGGGTTTGGGGTTTTAGGGGTTAGGTTTTTGGTTTAGGGTTTCGAGTTCGGGGTTTTGGGTTTAGGGTGTAGGGTTTAGGGGGTTAGTCTAGTGTTAGTATTTCTGCTTAGGGTTTAGGGGTATGGGTTAGGGTTTATGGTCTAGTGTTTTGAGTCAGTTCGCTTTAGGGTTTAGGGTGTTGGGTTTTGGTTTTGGGTTTAGGGTTTCGAGTTTATGGGTTAGGGTTTGGGGTTTGGGTTTGGGGTTTAAAATTTAATGTTAGTCTGGGGTAGAGGTTGTGGTTTTGGTTTGGGTTTTTTTAGCGTTTCGGAATAAGGGTTTTCGTGTTTTTATGTGGTCTAGGTTGTAGGGTTTAGCATAAGGGTCGGGTTTTTAAGGTCTTAGGGGTTAGGGTTTACGGTTTAGGTTTAGGGTGTTGTAACGTTTGGGTTTGGGGTTGGGTTTAGGTTAGTTTTAGAGGCTAGGGTTTAGGGTTAGGATTTAGGGTTTAGGGTCTTAGGTTTAGGGTTAGGGGTTGGATTAGTGTTTTTTAGGGTGTAAGGTGGGGTTTAGGGGTTAGGTTTTAGGGTTTATGGTTTCGATTTGAGGTTTCAAGTTAGGGTTTAGGGTATAGGGTTTTTAGGGTCGTGTTTAGGGTTTAGGGTTTAGGGTTTACAAATTGGGGTTAGGGTTTAGGGTTTAGGGTTTATGGTTAGGGTTTAGGTTTTATGGTTTATGGTTTTGGATTTAGGGTTTAGGGTTTACTGTTTAGGGGTTTAGTGTTTAGAGTTTGGGATTTAGAGTTTAGGGTTTAGGGTTTAGGGTTTAGGGTTTAAGGTTTAGGGTTTTTGGTTTTTTGGTTAGGGTTTAGGGTTAGGGTTTTAGGGTTTAGGGTTTAGGTTTTTCGGGTTAGGGTTTAGGGTTTAGGGTTTATTTTAGGGTTTAGGTTTTTCGGGAGTTTTTAGGGTTTAGGGTTTGTGAGTAGGGTTTAGGTTTAAGGTTTAGGGTTTAGGTTTCGTTGTTTTAGGGTGTAGGGTTTGGGTTTTGGGTTTTGGGTTTAGGGTTGATTATTTGGTGTTAGGGTTAGGGTTTACGGTTTAGTGTTGGGGTTTTTAGGTTATGGTTTGGGGTTATAGGGGTTTAGGGTGATGCTTGTAGGTTTTTTGTTTTGGTGTAGGGTAGGGTCTGGGGTTAGGGTTGGGGTTCGGGTTTTGGGTTTTTAGGGTTTAGGGTTTCGAGTTTTTGGTTTTAGGGTTTAGGGTTAGCGTTTTAGGTTTAGTGTTTAAGTTATGGTTGGGCATTTTGGTTTGGGGTTTAGTTCTTAGGGTTTTTAGGGTTTAGGGTTTAGGATTTGGGATTAGGGTTAACGTTAGGGTTTTTAGGGTTTTAAGGTTAAGGGTTAGGTTTGGGGTTTAGGGTGTTAGGTTTAGGGTGGGTTTTGGGTTTACGATTTGGTGTTAGGGTTTTTACGGGTTAGGGTTAGGGTTTTTAGGGTTATGGTTTTTGTTTAGGGTTTAGATTTTGGGTTTAGGGTTTAGGTGTTAGGGTTAGGGTTTTTAGGGTTTAGGATTTTGGGTTTAAGATTTAGGTTAAAGGTTTTCGGTTTTGGGTTTAGGGTGGTTTAGGGTTTAGGTTTAGGGTTTAGTGTTTAGTATTTAAGGTTTAGGGTTTAGGGTTTTAGGGTTTAGGGTTTAGGGTTTAGTGTTTTAGGGTTTAGGGTTTAGGGTTTAGGGTTTAGGGTTTTGGGTTTTGGGTTTTGGGTTTTGGGTTTAGGGCTTAAGGTTTATGGTTTAGGGTTTAGGGCTTAGGGTTTAGGGGTTGGGGTTTAGGGTTTAGTGTTTAGGGTTTCACGTTTAAGGTTTAGGTTTTGGGGTTAGGGTTTCTGGTTTGGGTTTGGGTTTAGCGTTTAGGGATTAAGGTTTAGTGTTTTTATGGTATAGGGTTTAGGGTTTAGCGTTTAGGGTTTAGGGTTTAAGGTCTAGGGTTTAGGGTTTAGGGTTTACAGTTAGGGTTTAGGGTTTAATGTTTAGGGTTTGGGGTTTAGGGTTTAGGGTTTAGGTTTTACGTATTTGGGATTTAGGTTTTAGGTTTTAGGGTTTAGGGTTTAGGGTTTAGGATTTAGGGTTTAGGGTTTAGGGTTTAGGGTGTTGGATTTAGGGTTTAGGGTTTAAGGTTTAGGGGTTTTAGGGTTTAGGGTTTAGGGTATAGGATTTAGGGTTTAGGGTTTAGGGTTAGGGTTTAGGGTTTAGGATTTAGGGTTTAGGGTTTAGAGTTTACGGTTTAGGGTTTAGGGTTATAGGGTTTAGGGTTTCGGGGTTTATGATTAGTTTATGGTTTTTAGTGTGTATGGTTTAGGTTTTTGGGTTTAGTGTTTAGGGTTTGGGTTTAGGGTTTAGCGTTTAGGGTTTAGGGTTTAAGCGTTTTGGTTTTAGGGTTTAGGTTTTAGGGTTTAGGGTTTAGGGTTTAGGATTTTTGATTTAGGGTTTAGGGTTTAGGGTTTAGGTTTTAGGGTTTAGGTTTTGGGTTTAGGGTTTAGGGTTTTGGATTTCGGGTTTAGGGTTGGGGTTTAGGGTCTACAGGTTAGTGTTTAGTATTTAGGGTTAGGGTTTAGGGTTTAGGGTTTTGGATTTAGGGTTTAGGGTTTAGGGTTTAGGGTTTAGGGTTTTGGGTTTTGGGTTTAGGGTTTACAGTTTTGGGTTTAGTGTATAGGGTTTTGGGTTTTGGGTTTCGGGTCTTGGGTTTTAGGGTTTCGTGTTTAGGATTTTGGGTTTAAGGATTAGGGTTTTTGGTTTTGGGTTTAGGGTTTAGGGTTTAAGTTTTTTGGGTTTAGGGTTAGAGTTTAGGGTTTAGGGTTTATGGTGTAGGGTTAGGGTTTAGGGTTTAGGGTTTACGGTTAGGGTTTAGGGTTTAATGTTTAGGGTTTGGGGTTTAGGATTTTTGTTTTAGGTTTTTAGTACTTAGGTTTTAGGGTTAGGGTTTGGGTTTAGGGTTTTGGGTTAGGATTTGGGGTTTAGTGTTTAGGGTTTAGGGTTTAGGGTTTTGGATTAGGGTTTAGAGTTTATGGTTTGGGGTTTTAGGGGTTAGGTTTTAGGGTTTACGGTTTCGAGTTTCGAGTTTAGGGTTTAGGGTTTAGGGTTTAGGTTTTAGGGTTTACTAATTGGGGTTAAGGGTTTAGGGTTTAGGGTTTAAAGTTTAAGGTTTAGGGTTTAGGGTTTAGGGTTTAGTGGTTAGGGTTTAGGGTTTAGGGTTATGGGTGTAGGGTTTAGGGTTTAGGGTTTAGGATTTAGGGTTTAGGGTTTAGAGTTTAGGGTTTAGGGTTTAGGGTTTAGGGTTTTAGGGTTTAGGGTTTTAGGGTTTAGGTTTAGGGTTTAGGGTTTAGAGTTTAGGTTTAGTGTTTAGTTTTTAGGGTTTAGGGTTTAGGGTTTAGGGTTTAGGGTTTTTGATTTGGGTTTAGGGTTTAGGGTTTTGGGTTTTGGGTTTAGGGCTTATGGTTTAGGGTTTAGGTTTAGGGTTTAGGGTTTAGGTTTAGGGTTTAGGGTTTTACTAGTAGGGTTTAGGGTTTAGGGTTTAGGGTTTATGGTTTAGGGTTTAGGGTCTAGGGTTTAGGGTTTAGAGTTTAGGGTTTAGAGTTTAGGGTTAGGTTTAGGGTTTAGGGTTTACCGTTTAGGGTTTATGGTTAGGCGTTTTGGTTTTTAGGGTTGGGTGTTTAGGGTTGAGGGTTTGGCATTTAGGGTCGAGGATTTTTGGGTTTACGATTTAATGTTTAGGGTTAGGGTTTAGGGTTTTAAGGGTTAGGGTTTAGGTTGGGTTTAGGGTTTTGGTTTAAGGTTTTAGGGTTTAGGTTTAGGGTTTAGTTTTTAGTGTTTAGTAATTTGGGTTTAGGGTTTAGGTTTAGGGTTTAGGGTTAGGGTTTACAGTTTAGGTTTTAGGGTTTAGGGTTTAAGGGTTAGAGTTTGGGGTTTAGGGGTTCGGGTTCAGTGTTTAGTATTTAGGGTTTGGGGATTAGGGTTTAGGGTTTAGGGTTTTTGGTTTTGGGTTTAGGGCTTAAGGTTTACGGTTTAGGGGTTAGGGTTTAGGGTTTAGGGTTTAGGGTTTAGGGTTTAGGTTTAGGGTCTTGGGTTCAGGGTTTAGGAGTTTGGGTTAAGGATTTAGGGTTTAGGGTTTTGGGTTTGGGTTTTAGGGTTAGGGTTTAGGGTTTAGGGTTTAGGGTTTAGGGTTTAGGGTTTAGGGTTTAGTGTTTAGTATTAGGGTTTAGGGTTTAGGGTTTAGGGTTTTTGATTTAGGGTTTAGGGTTAGGGTTTATGGTTTACTGTATAGGGTTTAGGGTTTAGGGTTTAGGGTTTTGGGCTTAAGGTTTCGATTTTCGGGTTTACTATTTGGGGTTTAGGGTTTTAGGGTTTGTGGTTATGGTTTAGGGTTTATGCTTTTTATGGCTAGGGTTTTTGGGTTTGGACTTTTTAGGGTTTAGGGTTTAGGGTTTAGGGTTTTTGGGTTTAGGGTTTATGGTTTAGGGTTTAGGGTTAGGGTTTAGGGTTTAGTGTTTAGGGTTTTAGGGTTTAGGTTTTAGGTGTTTAGGTTTTAGGGTTTAGGTTTTAGTGTTTGGGGTTTAGGGTTTTGGGTTTGGGTTTAGGGTTTAAGGTTTATTGTTTAGGGTTTAGGGTTTAGGGTTTAGGGTTTAGGCTTTAGGGTTTAGGGTTTGGGTTTACGATTTAGGGTTTAGGGTTTATGTTTTTTAGGGTCTAGGGTTTAGGGTTTAGGGTTTAGGGTTTAGGGTTTAGGGTTTATGGTATAGGGTTTTAGGGTTTAGGGTTTTTTGGGTTTAGGATTTAGTATTTTAGGGTTTAGGGTTTAGGGTTTAGTGTTAAGGGTTTAGGGTTAGGGTTTTGGGTTTAGGGTTTAAGGTTTTAGGGTTTAGGGTTTAGGGTTTAAGGGTTAGGGTTAGGGTTATAGGGTTTAGGGTTTAGGGTTTCGTGCTTTGGGTTTAGGGTTTAGGGTTTAGGGTTTAGGGTTTTTTGGGTGTAGGGGTTTGGGGTTTAGGTTTTAGGTGTGTAGGTTTTAGGGTTTATGTTGACCTTATTGGTCACGCCCGGTTTTGATTATGACAAATACTCATTGTATCTAATGAGTGTTTGAGGTTTTGTGTAGGAACTAAAGGTGTTAAGACAAAGATGTGCACAAAGTTAAGAAACGCCCGAAGACCAAAGTTTTATTTCATAATGTAATATATTTAATTGGTCTGTAATAGTAAGTAGGTATTTGGTTATTAATAAGCTCACACACATCACATGTATGATTTACTACATAAGCGCAAACCAAATCATGAATAAGAAAGGACCTTAGAAAGACCCTAGGGTGTACCCTTTGGTCGACTGAAGGTCAACGGACACCGGATTCTTTCGGTGTCTCTATTATGGACCCAAGTGCCTCTAGGATACTCACACTTTCACATATATGTGGTAGGCACTTAAATAGGGCTTTGTTGTATCAATATGGGACCGAAATGCACACTTGGTGCACTTTCGGTCGACCGGCCAACACAGTTCACTTTGGCCTGGTCGACCGAACCGGCCCTGGGTCAACAGTTTGACCAAGGCCCGATCCACCGAACGTCACAATTCATTTCTTGTTGGTCGACCAAACCACCTGGGAGTCAACATTTTGACCTCCCGGTCGATCCCGACCAACTTTGTACTCCAACAACCTGGTCGACCGGAGGGTCCTCGGGAGGATTCCCAGCGGTCTGGTCGACCAAACCATGCAGTTCAAAAAGGCCCGGTCGACCGAACCTCAGAAATTTGGAAAATCGCCTTACCTCGGTCGACCGACCACTCAGTTCAAAATACCTTTGGTCGACCGTACCAATTGAGTCCTGGTCGACCGGACCTCTCGGGTTGTCCTGATTTTTTACTGCAGTTAATATTTTTTAAACAGGGTTTAAAATGCCTTAAACGTCATTAAACTTTTCTAATAATACCCAATAGGTCCCCAACGGTCATATTTCCTTCCATGGCTATATATACGTGTTCATTTGCAAAGATTAAGAGAGATTAGCCACCTTGATTAGGGAAAATTCTTTGAAAACCAAAACCCTATAATACACATATCCAATCCCCATTCACTCATGCTTACCTTCTTCGATCTCTTAAATCCTCTGTAAGTCGATTGAGTGTTTATAGTTAATAGGTTTGCTCTCCCATTCATATTTGATTGATTTATTTTCATTGAGAGCTAAACCTAAGTATTCTTAGGGACTTAGTAAATAAGTCTATCCTAAGAAGACTTTGATAGATCTTCTAAGATTTGCACTTTCATTGCAACATTTAAGAAGATTGTATTTGTTTTTGGTTGCAAAACATTTTCAATATACTTTCAAATATCTAGTGTGCTTTGTCTTGATAAATCTTTAAAGAGATATTTGTTTGTGTGAGAAAAGAAATCTTTGTTGCAATATTCATTGATTTATATCTATAGTTGAATACAAAGATTAAACTCTTTTTGCAAACCAAACTTATACATTGCTAGAGCTTCATATACATATATGTATTGAGAAAACTTGTTGATTGAAATATATGTAGTTTGGATAGTATCTTTGTTTGAACACTTAGATTGAATATCCTGTGATACAAAGATCATTTAGGTTTGCACTCTCACGCACTCATTACAATGATAGTAAATCTATTTGAGAGTTGACATCTTAGACCACATTGAGCTTACATATTGAATCATACTGTGGTGTTTGTAATTGCGCGTATTTGGGTACACATCTGCTTTACTTGAAAGCTTATTCATTGTACCATTTGATTGTATTTCAAATACTGTTGTATTTCCAGGCACGAGCCTGAAGAGGGAGACTGGCCCTGGAATAGTCCCGGATTGGCTTAGACCCGGTTAGGAAAGCTAGGTGCGTCGTCCTATTAAGGCATGTAGGTTGAGGTCAGCCCCGCTAATTGACCTGGTTAAGGTTGAGGTCATCCCTGTGTTAATTTGACCTCGTTGTAAACGGTGCCGCTCCACCCTTAAGTGAGCTATTAGTGGAATCCTCAAGCTTGCGAGCTTGAGGCGGGGACGTAGGCACAGTTGGCTGAACTCCGATAACATATTGTGTGTTTGCTTATATTCTTGCCATTCTATATTTACCGCACGTGTATGTTATGGGTGAATGATGCGTATGACTTAATTTCTACAGTATATTTATCTACGCGTTTGGAAAATTGTAAAGATTAATCCTAGGTTGTGTTCATATCGTTGTTGCATAGATCAACCTAGGTGAAAAGTTTTAAAATTCCAATTCACCCCCCTCTTGGGAATACACCAACTCTAACAGTTTAGGATTTGGGGTTTAGGGTTTTAGGGTTTAGGGCTTAGGCTTTAGGGTTTAGGGTTTCGAGTTTAGGGTTTAGGGTTTGGGGTTACGGTTTAGGGTTTAGGGTTTAGGGTTTTTAGGGTCTAGGGTTTAGGGTTTAGGGTTTATGGTTTAGGGGTTAGGGTTTGGGGTTAGGGTTTAGTGTCTTGGTTTTAGGTATTTAGGTTTTTGGGTTTAGGGTTTAGGGTTCAGGGTTTTTGATTTAGGGTTTAGGGTTTGGGGTCTGGGGTTTAGGGTTTAGGGTTGGGGGTTTAGGGTTTAAGGTTATAGGGTTTAGGGTTTTGGGTTTAGTCTTTTTAGGGTCTAGGGTTTAGGGTTTAGGGTTTAGGGTTTAGGGTTTAGGGTTAGGGTTTAGGGTTTAGTGTTTAGGGTTTAGGGTTTAGGTTTTAGGTGTTTGGGTTTTAGGGTTTAGGTTTTAGGGTTTGGGGTTTAGGGTTTAGGGTTTAGGGTTTAGGGTTTAGGGTTTAGGGTTTAGGGTTTAGGGTTTTGGGTTTAGGGTTTAGGGTTTAGGGTTTCGGGTTAGGGTTTAGGGTTTAGGGTTTATGTTTTTTAGGATCTAGGGTTTAGGGTTTAGGGTTTAGGGTTAGGGTTTAGGGTTTTAGGGTTTTGGGTTTAGGTTTTTGGGTTTAGGTTTTAGGGTTTATAATTTAGGGTTTAGGGTTTAATGTTCAGGGTTTAGGGTTTTGGGTTTTGGGCTTAGGGTTTAAGGTTTAGGGTTTAGGGTTTAGGGTTTAAGGGTTAGGGTTTAGGGTTGTAGGGTTTAGGGTTTAGGGTTTCGTGTTCAGGGTTTCGGGTTTGGGGCTAGGGTTTAAGTTTAGGGTTTTGGGTTTAGGGTTTAGTGTTTTTTGGGTCTAGGGTTTAGGGTTTAGGTTTTAGGTGTTTAGGTTTTAGGGTTTAGGGTTTAGGGTTTAGAGTTATAGGGTTTAGGGTTTCGAGTTTAGGGTTTAGGGTTTGGGGTTACGGTTTAGGGTTTACGGTTTACGATTTTTAGGGTTTGGGGCTTATGGTTTAGGCTTTAGGGTTTATGGTTACGGGCTAGGGTTTAGTGTTTAGGGTTTAGGGTTTAAGTGTTTTGGTTTTAGGGTTTAGGTCTTAGTGTTTAAGGTTTTGGGTTTTGGGTTTAGGATTGCGGATTTAGTGGTTTAAGGTTTAGTGTTTTTGGTTTTTGGGTTTAGGGTTTAGGGTTTAGGGGTTTAGGGTTTAGGGTTTAATGTTTAGGGTTTAGGGTTTAGGGTTTAGGGTTTAGGGCTTTAGGGTTTACGGTTTAGGGTTTAGTGTTTAGAATATAGGGTTTAGAGTTTAGGGTTTAGGGTTTAGGGTTTAGGGCTTATGGTTTATGGTTTAGGGTTTAGGGCTTAGGGTTTAGGGGTTAGGGGTTAGGGTTTAGGGTTATAGGGTTTAGGGTTTAGGGTTTCGCATTTAAGGTTCAGGTTTTGGGGTTAGGGATTGTGGTTTGGGTTTGGGCTTTGCGTTTAGGATTAGGGTTTGCTTTTTTTGTGGCATAGGGTTTAGGGTTTAGTGTTTAGGGTTTAGCGTTTAGGATTAGGGTTTAGCGTTTTTATGGTCTAGGGTTTAGGGTTTAGTGTTTATGGTTTTTTGTTTAGGCTTTTAGGTCTAGGGTTTAGGGTTTAGGGGTTGGGATTAGGGTTTAGTGTTTAGGGTTAGGGGTTTAAGGTTTTGGGTTTTTGTTTTAGGTATTTAGGTTTTTAGGTTTAGGGTTTAGGGTATGGGATTTAGGGTTTAGAGTTTAGGGTTGGGGGTTCAAGGTTTTGGATTTTGGGTTTAGGGTTTGGGGTTTAGGGTTTAGGGTTTAGGGTTTAGGGTTTAGGTTTAGGGTTTCGGGTTTTGGGTTTAGTGTTTTTGGTTTAGGGTTTAGGGTTAGGATTTAGGGTTTTAGGGTTTAGGGTTTTAGGGTTTAGTATTTAGGGTTTGGGGTTTAGGTTTTTTAGGTTTTAGGGTTTAGGGTTTAGGGTTTAGGGTTTAGGGTTTAGGGTTTAGGGTTTTAGGGTTTAGGGTTAGGGTTTAGGGTTTAGGGTTTAGGGTTTCGGGTTACGTTTTAGGGTTTATGGTTTTTAGGGTCTAGGGTTTTGGGTTTAGGGTTAGGGTTTAGGGTTTACGGTTTTAAAGGGTCTACGGTTGAGGGGTTAGGGTTTTAGGCGTTCTTTTTTTAGGGTTTAGGTTTTGGGTTTAGGGTTTAGGGTTTAGGGTTTAAGCTTAGGGTTTAGGGTTTAAGGTTTTGGGTTAGGAATTTGGGTTTAGGGTTTTAGGGTTTTAGGGTTTAGGGTTTTAGGGTTTAGGGTTTCGGGTTTAGGGTTTAGGGTTTGAGGTTTTGGGTTTTTGGCTTTGGGTTTTTAGGGTCTAGGGTTTTTGGTTTAGTGCTATTATGGGTTTAGGGTTTAGGGTTAAGGGTTTTGGATTTTGGGTTTTGGGTTTATTGTTTAGGGTTTAGGGTTTCGCGATTTAGGGCTTTGTTTTTAGGAATTGGGGTTTAGGGTTTAGTTGTTTGTATTTAGGGTTTAGGTATTGGGGTTTAGGGTTTTGGTTTTGGGTTTTGGGTTTTGGGCTTAAGGTTTATGGTTTAGGGTTTAGGGTTTAGGGTTTAGGGTTTAGGGTTTAGGGTTTAGGGTTTAGGGTTTCACGTTTAAGGTTTAGGTTTTGGGGTTAGAATTTGTGGTTTGGGTTTGGGTTTAGCGTTTAGGGATTAGGGTTTAGTGTTTTTATGGTCTAGGGTTTAGGGTTTAGCTTTTAGGGTTTAGGGTTTAAGGCCTAGGGTTTAGGGTTTAGGGTTTAGGGTTTAGTGTTTAGGGTTAGGGTTTAGGGTTTAGGGTTTAGGGTTTTGGGGTTAAGGTTTATGGTTTAGGGTTTAGGGTTTAGGGTTTAGTGGTTAGGGTTTAGGGTTTAGGATTTAGGGTTTTGGGTTTAGGGTTTAGAGTTTTGGATTTAGGGTTTAGGGTTTAGGGTTTATGGTTTTAACGTTTAGGGTTTAGGGTTTAAGTTTACGGGTTTAGGGTTTATGGTTTGGGTTTAGGGTTTTGTGTTTAGTATTTAGGGTTTAGGGATTAAGGTTTAGGGTTTAGGGTTTAGGGTTTTTGATTCAGGGTTTAGGGTTCGGGGTTTAGGGTTTAGGGTTTAGGGTTTAGGGTTTAGGGTTCACTTTTAGGGTTTAGGGTTTGGGGTTACGGTTTAGGGTTTATGCTTTTTAGGGTCTAGGGTTTAGGGTTTAGGGTTAGGGTTTAGGGTTTACTGTTTAGGGTTTAGGGTTTAGGCGTTTTGGTTTTAGGGTTTAGGTTTTAGGGTTTAGGGTTTTGCGTTTAGGGTTTAGGATTTTTGCGTTTACGGTTTAAGATTTAGGGTTTAGGGTTTAGGGTTTAGGCTTTTGGGTTTAAGGTTTAGGGTTTTGAATTTAGGGTTTAGGGTTTAGGGTTTAGTGTTTAGTTTTTAGGGTTTAGGGCTTAGGGTTTAGGTTTTTGATTTAGGGTTTAGGGTTTATGGTTTACGGTTTAGGGTTTAGGGTTTAAGGCTTAGAGTTTAGGGTTTAGGGGTAAGGCTTTAGTGTTTAGTATTTACGGTTTAGGGATTAGGGTTTAGGGTTTAGGGTTTTTGGTTTTGGGTTTAGGACTTAAGGTTTATGGTTTAGGGTTTAGGGTTTAGGGGTTAGGGTTTAGGGTTTAGGGTTTAGGGTTATAGGGTTTAGGGTTTATGGCTTTGCATTTAAGGTTTAGGTTTTGGGGTTAGAATTTGTGGTTTGGGTATGGTTTCAGCATTTTGGGATGAAGGTTTAGTGTTTTTATGGTCTATGGTTTAGGGTTTAGGGTTTAGCGTTTAGGGTTAAGGGTTTAAGGTCTAGGGTTTATGGTTTAGGGTTTAGGGTTTAGTGTTAGGGTTTAGTGTTCAAGGTTTGGGGTTTAGGGTTTAGGGTTTAGGTTTTAGGTATTTAGTTTTTAGGGTTTAGGGTTTAGGGTTTAGGATTTATGGTTTAGGGTTTAGGGTTTAGGGTTTTGGATTTAGGGTTTATGTTTTAGGCTTTTGGGTTTTAGGGTTTAGGGTTTAGGGTTTGTGGTTACGGTTTAGGTTTAAGGGTTTGGGTTTAGGGTTTGGTGTTTTTAGGGTCTAGGGCTTTGGGTTTTGGGTTTTGGGTTTAGGGTTGAGTGTTTTGGGTTTGTGGTTAGGGTTTAGGTTTTACGGTTTAGTGTTTAGGGTTTATGTTTAAGGTTTGGGGTATAGGGTTTAGGGTTGATGGTTTTAGTGTTTAGGGTTTCAGGTTTATGGTTTAGGGGTTGGGGTTACGGTTTAGGGTTTAGGGGTTTTAAGGTCTAGTGTTTAGGTTTTAGGGTTTAGGGTTTAGGGTTAGCGTTTAGGGTTTAGTGTTTAGGATTTAGGGTTGGGCATTTTTGTTTTGGGGTTTAGGTCTCACGGTTTAGGGTTTACGATTTTTGAATTAGGGTTTAGGGTTTAGGGTTTTAGGGTTAAGTGTTTAGGGTTTGGGTTTTAGGGTGTTAGGGTTTAGGGTTTAGGTTTAGGGTTTTGGGTTTAGGGTTTTGGGTTTACGATTTTGGATTTGGGGTTTTAGGGTTTTAGGGTTTAGGGTTTAGGGTTTTAGGGTTTAGGGTTTAGGGTTTTAAGGTTTAGGGTTTAGGGTTTAGGGTTTAAGATTTTAGGGTTTAGGTTTTATGATTTAGGGTTTAGGGTTTAGTGTTTAAGGTTTTAGGGTTTAGGGTTTGGGATTTAGGGTTTCGGGTTTAGGGTTTTGGATTATGGATTTAAGGTTTTGGGTTTTAGGGTTTAGGTTTTAGGGTTTAAGGTTTTAGGGTTTAGGGTTTAGGGTTTAGGGTTTTAGGGTTTGTGGTTAGGGTTTAGGGGTTAGGCTTCAGTGTTTAGTATTTACGGTTTTGGCATTAGGGTTTAGGGTTTAGGGTTTTTGGTTTTGGGTTTAGGGCTTAAAGTTTATGGTTTAGGGTTTAGGGTTTAGGGGTTAGGGTTTAGGTTTTAGGGTTTAGGATTATAGGGTTTAGGGTTTATGGTTTCGCATTTAAGGTTTAGGTTTTGGGGTTAGAATTTGTGGTTTGGGTATGGTTTTAGCATTTAGGGATGAAGGTTTAGTGTTTTTATGGTCTAGGGTTTATGGTTTAGGGTTTAGTGTTTTGGGTTAAGGGTTTAAGGTCTAGGGTTTAGGGTCTAGGGTTTAGGGCTTAGGGTTAGGGTTTAGTGTTTAGGATTTGGGGTTTAGGGTTTAGGGTTTAGGTTTTAGGTATTTAGTTTTTAGGGTTAGGGTTTAGGGTTTAGGGTTTAGGGTTTAGGGTTGAGGGTTTTGGATTTAGGGTTTATGTTTTAGGCTTTTGGGTTTTAGGGTTTAGGGTTTTGGGTTTGTGGTTAGGGTTTAGGTTTAAGGTTTTGGGTTTAGGGTTTAGTGTTTTTAGGGTCTAGGGCTTTGGGTTTTGGGTTTTGGGTTTAGGGTTGAATGTTTTGGGTTTTTGGTTAGGGTTTAGGGTTTACGGTTTAGTGTTTAGGGTTTAGGTTTAAGGTTTGGGGTATAGGGTTTAGGGTTGATGGTTTTTGGGTTCAAGGTTTCGGGTTTAGGGTTTAGGATTTTGGGTTACAGTTTAGGGTTTAGGGTTTAGGGGTTTTAGGGTCTAGGGTTAGGGTTTAGGGTTTAGGGTTAGCGTTTAGGGTTTAGTGTTTAGGGTTTATGGTTGGGCATTTTGGTTTTGGGGTTTGGGTCTTAGGGTTTAGGGTTTAGGATTTTTGATTTAGGGTTTAGGGTTTAGGGTTTTAGGGTTAAGGGTTTGGGTTTTAGGGTTTTAGGGTTTAGGGTTTAGGTTTAGGGTTTTGGGTTTTGGGTTTACGATTTTTGATTTGGGGTTTTAGGGTTTAGGGTTTAGGGTTTAGGGTTTGGGGTTTACGATTTTAGGGTTTAGGGTTTATGGTTTTGGGTTTAGGGTTTAGGGTTTAACGTGTTAGGGTTTAGGGTTTGGGGTTTAGGGTTTAGGGTTTATGGTTTAGGGTTTAGGATTTAGGGTTTAGGATTTTGGATTATGGATTTAAGGTTTAGGGTTTTAGGGTTTAGGATTTAGGGTTTAGGGTTAAAGGTTTTAGGGTTTAGGGTTTAGGGTTTAGGGTTTTAGGGTTTGTGGTTAGTGTTTAGGGGTTAGGCTTCAGTGTTTAGTATTTACGGTTTAGGGATTAGGGTTTAGGTTTTAGGGTTTTTTGTTTTGGGTTTAGGGCTTAAGGTTTATGGTTTAGGGTTTAGGGTTTAGGGTTTAGGGTTATAGGGTTTAGGGTTTATGGTTTCGCGTTTAAGGTTTAGGTTTTGGGGTTAGAATTTGTGGTTTGGGTATGGTTTTAGCATTTACGGATGAAGGTTTAGTGTTTTGGGTTTAGGGTTTAGGTTTAAGGTTTCGGGTTTGGGGTTTAGTGTTTTTAGGGTCTAGGGCTTTGGGTTTTTGGTTTTGGGTTTAGGGTTGAGTGTTTTGGGTTTGTGGTTAGGGTTTAGGGTTTATAGTTTGGTGTTTAGGGTTTAGGTTTAAGGTTTGGGGTATAGGGTTTAGGGTTGATGGTTTTAGGGTTTAGGGTTTCAGGTTTAGGGTTCAGGGGTTGGGGTTACTGTTTTTGGTTTATGGTTTAGGGGTTTTAAGGTCTAGGGTTTAGTTTTTAGGGTTTAGGGTTTAGGGTTAGCGTTTATGGTTTAGTGTTTAGGGTTTAGGGTTGAGCATTTTGGTTTTAGGGCTTAGGTCTTACTGTTTAGGGTTTAGGGTTTAGGGTTTAGGATTTTTGATTTATGGTTTAGGGTTTAGGGTTTTAGGGTTAAGGGTTTAGAAGTTGGGTTTTAGGGTTTTAGGGTTTTGGGTTTAGATTTAGGGTTTAGGGTTTTGGGTTTATGATTTTGGATTTGGGGATTTAGGGTTTAGGGTTTAGGGTTTTTGGGTTTTGGGTTTACGGTTTACGGTTTACGATTTAGTGTTTAGTATTTAGGGTTTAAGGTTTAGGGGTTAGGGTTTTGGGTTTTGTGTTTTGGTTTTAAGGCTTAAGGTTTATTGTTTAGGGTTTAGGGCTTAGGGTTTAGCGTTTATGGTTTAGGGTTTAGGGTTTAGGGTTTAGGGTTTTAGGGTTTAGGGTTTAAGGTTTAGGGTTTAGGGTTTAGTGTTTAGGGTTTAGGGCTTTAGGGTTTAGGGTTTAGGGTTTAGTGTTTAGAATTTAGGGTTTAGGGTTTTGGGTTTTGGGTTTTGGGTTTACGGGTTAAGGTTTATGGTTTAGGGTTTAGGGCTTAGGGTTTTGGTGTTAGGGGTTAGGGTTTAGGGTTATAGGGTTTAGGGTTTAGGGTTTTGCATTTAAAGTTCAGGTTTTGGGGTTAGGGATTGTGGTTTGGGTTTGGGTTTTGCCTTTAGGATTAGGGTTTATTGTTTTTGGGGTATAGGGTTTAGGGTTTAGTGTTTAGGGTATAGCGTTTAGGATTAGGGTTTAGCATTTTTATGGTCTAGGGTTTAGGGTTTAGTGTTTATGGTTTATAGTTTACGGTTTTAGGTCTAGGGTTTAGGGGTAGGGATTAGGGTTTAGTGTTTAGGGTTTTGGGTTTAGGGTTTTGGGTTTTAGTTTTAGGTATTTAGGTTTTTGGGTTTAGGGTTTAGGGTATAGGATTTAGGGTTTAGGGTTTAGGGTTAAGGGTTAAGGGTTTTGGATTTTTGCTTTAGGGTTTGGGGTTTAGGGTTTAGGGTTTAGGGTTTAGGTTTAGGGTTTAGGGTTTTGGGTTTAGTCTTTTTAGGGTCTAGGGTTTAGGGTTTAGGGTTTAGGGTTTAGGGTTTAGGGTTTACGATTTAGGGTTTAGGGTTAGGGTTTAGGGTTTTGTGTTTAGGGTTTAGCTTTTAGGTGTTTTGGTTTTAGGGTTTGGGGTTTAGGGTTTAGGGTTTAGGGTATAGGGTTTAGGGTTTAGGGTTTAGGGTTTCGGGTTATGGTTTAGGGTTTAGGGTTTATGGTTTTTAGGGTCTAGGGTTTTGGGTTTGGGGTTTAGGGTTTAGAGTTAGGGTTTACGGTTTAGGGTTTAGGGTTTAGGCGTTTCTTTTTTAGGGTTTTGGTTTTAGGTTTAGGGTTTAGGGTTTAGAGTTCAGGATTTTGGATTATGGATTTAAGGTTTAGGGTTTTAGGGTTTGGGGTTTAGGGTTTAGGGTTAGTGTTTATGGTTTAGTGTTTAGGGTTTAGGGTTGAGCATTTTGGTTTTGGGGCTTAGGTCTTACCGTTTAGGGTTTGGGGTTTAGGGTGTAGGATTTTTGATTTATGGTTTAGGGTTTAGGGTTTTAGGGTTAAGGGTTTAGAAGTTGGGTTTTAGGGTTTTAGGGTTTTAGGTTTAGGTTTAGGGTTTTGGGTTTTGGGTTTACGATTTTGGATTTGGGGATTTAGGGTTTAGGGTTTAGGGTTTTAGGGTTTTGGGTTTACGATTTACGGTTTACGATTTAGTGTTTGGTATTTAGGGTTTTAGGTTTAGGGGTTAGGGTTTTGGGTTTTGTGTTTTGGTTTTAAGGCTTAAGGTTTATTGTTTAGGGTTTCGGGCTTAGGGTTTAGCTTTTATGGTTTAGGGTTTAGGGTTTAGGGTTTTAGGGTTTAGGGTTTAAGGTTTAGGGTTTAGGGTTTAGTGTTTAGGGTTTGGGGCTTTAGGGTTTAGGGTTTAGGGTTTAGTGTTTAGAATTTAGGGTTTAGGGTTTAGGGTTTAGGGGTTAAGGTTTATGATTTAGGGTTTAGGGCTTAGGGTTTAGGTGTTAGGGGTTAGGGTTTAGGGTTATAGGGTTTAGGGTTTAGGGTTTAGGGTTTCGCATTTAAGGTTCAGGTTTTGGGGTTAGGTATTGTGGTTTGGGTTTGGGTTTTGCGTTTAGGATTAGGGTTTACTGTTTTTGTGGTATAGGGTTTAGGGTTTAGGGTTTAGTGTTTAGGGTTTAGCGTTTAGGATTAGGGTTTAGCATTTTTATGGTCTAGGGTTTAGGGTTTAGTGTTTGTGGTTTATAGTTTACGGTTTTAGGTCTAGGGTTTAGGGGTAGGGATTAGGGTTTAGTGTTTAGGCTTTGAGGTTTAGGGTTTAGGGTTTTAGTTTTAGGTATTTAGGTTTTTGGGTTTAGGGTTTAGGGTATAGGATTTAGGGTTTAGGGTTTAAGGTTAAGGGTTCAGGGTTTTGCATTTTGGGTTTAGGGTTTGGGGTTTAGGGTTTAGGGTTTAGGGTTCAGGTTTAGGGTTTTGGGTTTTGGGTTTAGTCTTTTTAGGGTCTAGGTTTTAGGGTTTAGGGTTTAGGGTTTAGGGTTTAGGGTTTAGGGTTTAGGGTTAGGGTTTAGGGTTTAGTGTTTAGGGTTTAGGTTTTAGGTGTTTAGGTTTTAGGGTTTGGGGTTTAGGGTTTAGGGTTTAGGGTTTAGGGTATAGGGTTTAGGCTTTAGGCTTTAGGGTTTCGGATTATGGTTTATGGTTTAGGGTTTATGGTTTTTAGGGTCTAGGGGTTTGGGTTTGGGGTTTAGGGTTTAGAGTTAGGGTTTACGGTTTAGGGTTTAGGGTTTAGGCATTTTTTTTTTAGGGTTTAGGTTTTAGGGTTTAGGGTTTAGGGTTTAGGGTTCAAAATTTTGGATTATGGATTTAAGGTTTAGGGTTTTAGGATTTAGGGTTTAGGGTTTAGGGTTTAGGGTTTTAGGGTTTAGGGTTTAGGGTTTAGGGTTAAGAATTTTGGATTTTGGGTTTTTGGTTTATTATTTAGGATTTAGGGTTTAGCATTTTAGGGCTTTGGTTTTAGGGTTTAGGGTGGTTTGTATTTAGGGTTTAGGGTTTAGGGTTTTGGGTTTTGGTCTTAAGGTTTATGGTTTAGGGTTTAGGGCTTAGGGTTTAAGGGTTAGGGTTTAGGGTTTTGGGTTTAGGGTTTCACGTTTAAGGTTTAGCTTTTAGGTTTAGGGTTTAGTGGTTAAGGTTTAGGGTTTAGGGTTTAGGATTTTGGGTTTAGGGTATAGGGATTAGAGTTTTGGATTTAGGGTTTTGGGTTTAGGGTTTCGGGTTAGCGTTTAGGGTTTAGGGTTGGGCATTTTGGTTTTGGGGTTTAGGTCTTACGGTTTAGGGTTTAGGGTTTAGGGTTTAGGGTTTAGGATTTTTGATTTAGGTTTTAGGGTTTAAGGTTTTAGGGTTAAGGGTTTAGGGTTTGGATTTTAGGGTTTTAAGGTTTAGGGTTTAAGTTTAGGGTTTAGGGTTTAGGGTTTAGGGTTTACGATTTTGGATTTGAGGTTTTAGGGTTTAGGGTTTAGGGTTTAGGGTTTTAGGGTTTAGGGTTTAGGGTTTTGGGGTTTAGGATTTAGGGTTTAGGGTTTAAGATTTTAGGGTTTAGTGTTTATGGTTTAGGGTTTAGCGTTTAGGGTTTAAGGTTTTAGGGTTTAAGGTTTGGGGTTTAGGGTTTAGGGTTTAGGGTTTAGGGTTTAGGGTTTAGGATTATGGATTTAAGGTTTAGGGTTTTTGGGTTTAGGGTTTAGGGTTTAAGGTTTTAGGGTTTAGGGTTTAGGGTTTATGGTTTCAGGGTTTGGGGTTTAGGGGTTAGGGTTTTAGGGTTTGTGGTTAGGGTTTAGGGGTTAGGCTTCAGTGTTTAGTATTTACGGTTTAGGGATTAGGGTTTAGGGTTTAGGGTTTATGGTTCTGGGTTTAGGGCTTAAGGTTTATGGTTTAGGGTTTAGGATTTAGGGGTTAGGGTTTAGGGTTTAGGGTTTAGGGTGATAGGGTTTAGGGTATATGGTTTCGCATTTAAGGTTTAGGTTTTGGGGTTAGAATTTGTGGTTTGGGTATGGTTTTAGCATTTTGGGATGAAGGTTTAGTGTTTTTATGGTCTAGGGTTTAGGGTTTAGGGTTTAGCATTTAGGGTTATGGGTTTAAGGTATAGGGTTTAGGGTTTAGGGTTTAGGGTTTAGGGTTAGGGTTTAGTGTTTAGGGTTTGGGGTTTAGGGTTTAGGGTTTAGGTTTTAGGTATTTAGTTTTTAGGTTTAGGGTTTAGGGTTTAGGATTGAGGGTTTTGGATTTAGGGTTTATGTTTTAGGCTTTTGGGTTTTAGGGTTTAGGGCTTAGGGTTTAGGGTTTAGGGTTTGTGGTTAGGGTTTAGGTTTAAGGTTTTGGGTTTAGGGTTTAGTGTTTTTAGGGTCTAGGGCTTTTTGTTTTGGGTTTTGGGTTTAGGCTTGAGTGTTTTGGGTTTGTGGTTAGGGTTTAGGCTTTACGGTTTAGTGTTTAGGATTTAGGTTTAAGGTTTGGGGTATAGGGTTTAGGGTTGATGGTTTTAGGGTTTTGGGGTTGGGGTTACGGTTTAGGGCTTAGGGTTTAGGGGTTTTAAGGTCTAAGGTTTAGTTTTTAGGGTTTAGGGTTTAGGGTTAGCGTTTAGGGTTTAGGGTTGGGCATTTTGGTTTTGGGGATAAGGTCTTACGGTTTAGGGTTTAGGGTTTAGGGTTTAGGATTTTTGATTTAGGTTTTAGGGTTTAGGGTTTTAGGGTTAAGGGTTTAGGGTTTGGATTTTAGGGTTTTAAGGTTTAGGGTTTAAGTTTAGGGTTTAGGGTTTTGGGTTTACGATTTTGGATTTGAGGTTTTAGGGTTTAGGGTTTAGGGTTTTAGGGTTTAGGGTTTAGGGTTTTGGGGTTTAGGATTTAGGGTTTAGGGTTTAAGATTTTAGGGTTTAGTGTTTATGGTTTAGGGTTTAGCGTTTAGGGTTTAAGGTTTTAGGGTTTAAGGTTTGGGGTTTAGGGTTTAGGGTTTAGGGTTTAGGATTATGGATTTAAGGTTTAGGGTTTTTGGGTTTAGGGTTTAGGGTTTAGGATTTAAGGTTTTAGGGTTTAGGGTTTAGGGTTTATGGTTTCAGGGTTTGGGGTTTAGGGGTTAGGGTTTTAGGGTTTGTGGTTAGGGTTTAGGGGTTAGGCTTCAGTGTTTAGTATTTACGGTTTAGGGATTAGGGTTTAGGGTTTAGGGTTTTTGGTTTTGGGTTTAGGGTGATAGGGTTTAGGGTATATGGTTTCGCATTTAAGGTTTAGGTTTTGGGGTTAGAATTTGTGGTTTGGGTATGGTTTTAGCATTTTGGGATGAAGGTTTAGTGTTTTTATGGTCTAGGGTTTAGGGTTTAGGGTTTACCATTTAGGGTTATGGGTTTAAGGTATAGGGTTTAGGGTTTAGGGTTTAGGGTTTAGGGTTAGGGTTTAGTGTTTAGGGTTTGGGGTTTAGGGTTTAGGGTTTAGGTTTTAGGTATTTAGTTTTTAGGTTTAGGGTTTAGGGTTTAGGGTTGAGGGTTTTGGATTTAGGGTTTATGTTTTAGGCTTTTGGGTTTTAGGGTTTAGGGTTTAGGGTTTAGGGTTTAGGGTTTGTGGTTAGGGTTTAGGTTTAAGGTTTTGGGTTTAGGGTTTAGTGTTTTTAGGGTCTAGGGCTTTGGGTTTTTGGTTTTGGGTTTAGGGTTGAGTGTTTTGGGTTTGTGGTTAGGGTTTAGGCTTTACGGTTTAGTGTTTAGGATTTAGGTTTAAGGTTTGGGGTATAGGGTTTAGGGTTGATGGTTTTAGGGTTTTGGGGTTGGGGTTACGGTTTAGGGCTTAGGGTTTAGGGGTTTTAAGGTCTAGGGTTTAGTTTTTAGGGTTTAGGGTTTAGGGTTAGCGTTTAGGGTTTAGGGTTGGGCATTTTGGTTTTGGGGTTTAGGTCTTACGGTTTAGGGTTTAGGATTTTTGATTTAGGTTTCAGGGTTTAGGGTTTTAGGGTTAAGGGTTTAGGGTTTGGATTTTAGGGTTTTAAGGTTTAGGGTTTAGGGTTTTGGGTTTACGATTTTGGATTTGAGGTTTTAGGGTTTAGGGTTTAGGGTTTAGGGTTTTAGGGTTTAGGGTTTAGGGTTTGGGGTTTAGGATTTAGGGTTTAGGGTTTAAGATTTTAGGGTTTAGTGTTTATGGTTTAGGGTTTAGCGTTTAGGGTTTAAGGTTTTAGGGTTTAAGGTTTGGGGTTTAGGGTTTAGGGTTTAAGGTTTAGGATTATGGATTTAAGGTTTAGGGTTTTTGGGTTTAGGGTTTAGGGTTTAGGGTTTAAGGTTTTAGGGTTTAGGGTTTAGGGTTTATGGTTTCAGGGTTTGGGGTTTAGGGGTTAGGGTTTTAGGGTTTGTGGTTAGGGTTTAGGGGTTAGGCTTCAGTGTTTAGTATTTACGGTTTAGGGATTAGGGTTTAGGGTTTTTGGTTTTGGGTTTAGGGCTTAAGGTTTATGGTTTAGGGTTTAGGGTTTAGGGGTTAGGGTTTAGGGTTTAGGGTTTAGGCTTATGGGGTTTAGGGTTTAGGGTTTCACGTTTAAGGTTTAGGTTTTGGGGTTAGAATTTGTGGTTTGGGTTTGGGTTTAGCGTTTAGGGATTAGGGTTTAGTGTTTTTATGGTCTAGGGTTTAGGGTTTACGGTTTAGCGTTTAGGGCTAAGGTTTTAAGGTCTAGGGTTTAGGGTCTAGGGTTTAGGGTTTAGGGTTAGAGTTTAGTGTTTAGGGTTTGGGGTTTAGGGTTTAGTGTTTAGGTTTTATGTATTTAGTTTTTAGGGTTTAGGGTTTAGGGTTTAGGATTTATGGTGTAGGGTTTAGGGTTTAGGGTTTAGGGTTTTGGATTTAGGGTTTATGTTTTAGACTTTTGGGTTTTAGGGTTTAGGGTTTAGGGTTTATGTTAGGGTTTAGGTTTAAGGTTTTGGGTTTAGGGTTTAGTGTTTTTTGGGACTAGGGCTTTGGGTTTAGGGTTGAGTGTTTTGGGTTTGTGGTTAGGGTTTAGGATTTACAGTTTAGTGTTTAGGGTTTAGGTTTGAGGTATAGGGTTGAGGGTTGATGGTTTTAGGGTTTAGGGTTTGGGGTTTAGGGTTTAGGAGTTTCGGTTACGGTTTAGGGTTTAGGGTTTAGGGGTTTTAAGGTCTAGGGTTTAGTTTTTAGGGTTTAGGGTTTAGGGTTAGCGTTTAGCGTTTAGGGTTGGGCATTTTGGTTTTGGGGTTTAGGTCTTACGGTTTAGGGTTTAGGATTTTTGATTTAGGTTTTAGGGTTTAGTGTTTTAGGGTTAAGGGTTTAGGGTTTGGGTTTTAGGGTTTTAGGGTTTAGGGTTTAAGTTTAGGGTTTAGGGTTTTGGGTTTACGATTTTGGATTTGAGGTTTTAGGGTTTAGGGTTTAGGGTTTAGGGTTTTAGGGTTTTGGGTTTAGGGTTTTAGGGTTTAGGATTTAGGGTTTACGGTTTAAGATTTTAGGGTTTAGTGTTTATGGTTTAGGGTTTAGCGTTTAGGGTTTAAGGTTGTAGGGTTTAGGGTTTGGGGTTTAGGGTTTAGGGTTTAGGGTTTAGGGTTTTGGGTTTAGGATTTTGGATTATGGATTTAAGGTTTTGGGTTTTTGGGTTTTGGGTTTGGGGTTTAGGGTTTAAGGTTTTAGGGTTTAGGGTTTAGGGTTTAAGGTTTCAGGGTTTAGGGTTTAGGGTTTGGGGTTTTAGGGTTTGTGGTTAGAGTTTAGGGGTTAGGCTTCAGTGTTTAGTATTTACGGTTTAGGGATTAGGGTTTAGGGTTTTGCGTTTTTTGTTTTGGGTTTAGGGCTTAAGGTTTATGGTTTAGGGTTTAGCGTTTAGGGGTTAGGGTTTAGGGTTTAGGGTTATAGGGTTTAGGGTTTAGGTTTTCACGTTTAAGGTTTAGGTTTTGGGGTTAGAATTTGTGGTTTGGGTTTGGGTTTAGCATTTAGGGATTAGGGTTTAGTGTTTTTATGGTCTAGGGTTTAGGGTTTAGGGTTTAGCGTTTAGGGTTTAGGGTTTAAGGTCTAGGGTTTAGGGTTTAGGGTTTAGGGTTTAGGGTTAGGGTTTAGTGTTTAGGGTTTGGGATTTAGGGTTTAGGGTTTAGGTTTTAGGTATTTAGTTTTTAGGGTTTATGGTTTAGGGTTTAGGATTTATGGTTTAGGGTTTAGGGTTTAGGGTTTTGGATTTAGGGTTTATGTTTTAGACTTTTGGGTTTTAGGGTTTAGGGTTTAGGGTTTAGGGTTTGTGGTTAGGGTTTAGGTTTAAGATTTTGGGTATAAGGTTTAGTGTTTTTTGGGACTAGGGCTTTGGGTTTTGGGTTTTGGGTTTAGGGTTGAGTGTTTTGGGTTTGTGGTTAGGGTTTAGGGTTTACGGTTTAGTGTTCAGGGTTTAGGTTTGGGGTATAGTGTTTAAGATTGATGGTTTTAGGGTTTAGGGTTTGGGGTTTAGGGTTTAGGAGTTGGGGTTATGGTTTAGGGTTTAGGATTTAGGGGTTTTATGGTCTAGGGTTTAGTTTTTAGGGTTTAGGGTTTAGGATTAGCATTTAGGGTTTAGTATTTAGGGTTTAGGGTTGGGCATTTTGGTTTTGGGGTTTAGCTTTTGCGGTTTAGGGTTTAGGGTTTAGGGTTTAGGATTTTTGATTTAGGGTTTAGGGTTTAGGGTTTTAGGGTTATGGGTTTAGGGTTTAGGGTTTGGGTTTTAGGGTTTTAGGGTTTAGGGTTTAGGGTTTTAGGGTTTAGGGTTTAGGATTTATGGTTTTGGGTTTAGGGTTTTGGATTTAAGGTTTATGTTTTGGACTTTTGGATTTTAGGGTTTAGGGTTTAGGGTTTAGGGTTTAGGGTTTGTGGTTAGGGTTTAGGTTTAAGGTTTTGGGTTTAGGGTTTAGTGTTTTTTGGGACTATGGGTTTGGATTTAGGGTTGAGTGTTTTGGGTTTGTGATTAGGGTTTAGGGTTTACGGTTTAGTGTTTAGGGTTTAGGTTTGGGGTATAGGGTTGAGGGTTGATGGTTTTAGGGTTTAGGGTTTGGGGTTTAGGGTTTAGGAGTTGCGGTTACGGTTTAGGGTTTAGGGTTTAGGGGTTTTAAGGTCTAGGGTTTAGTTTTTAGGGTTTAGGGTTTAGGGTTAGCGTTTAGGGTTTAGGATATGGCATTTTGGTTTTGGGGTTTAGGTCTTACGGTTTAGGGTTTAGGATTTTTGAATTAGGTTATAGGGTTTAGGGTTTTAGGGTTAAGGGTTTATAGTTTGGGTTTTAGTGTTTTAGGGTTTAGGGTTTAAGTTTAGGGTTTAGGGTTTTGGGTTTACGATTTTGGATTTGAGGTTTTAGGGTTTAGGGTTTAGGGTTTAGGGTTTTAGGGTTTTGGTTTAGGGTTTTAGGGTTTAGGATTTAGGGTTTACGGTTTAAGATTTAAGGGTTTAGTTTTTATGATTTAGGGTTTAGGGTTTAGAGTTTAAGGTTGTAGGGTTTAGGATTTGGGGTTTAGGGTTTAGGGTTTGGGGTTTAGGGTTTAGGATTTTGGATTATGGATTTAAGGTTTAGGGTTTAGGGTTTAGGGTTTATGGTTTATGGTTTTAGGGTTTAGGGTTTAGGGTTTAAGGTTTCAGGGTTTAGGGTTTAGGGTTTAGGGTTTTAGGGTTTGTGGTTAGTGTTTAGGGGTTAGGCTTCAGTGTTTAGTATTTACGGTTTAGGGATTAGGGTTTAGGGTTTAGCGTTTTCGGTTTGGGTTTAGGGCTTAAGGTTTATGGTTTAGGGTTTAGGGTTTAGGGGTTTGGGTTTAGGGTTTAGGGTTTAGGGTTATAGGGTTTAGGGTTTATGGTTTCGTATTTAAGGTTTATGTTTTGGGGTTCGAATTTGTGGTTTGGGTATGGTTTTAGCATTTAGGGATGAATGTTTAGTGTTTTTATGGTCTGGGGTTTAGGGTTTAGGGTTTAGCGTTTAGGGCTAAGGGTTTAAGGTCTTGGGTTTAGGGTTTAGGGTTTAGGGTTTAGGGTTAGGGTTTAGTGTTTAGGGTTTGGGGTTTAGGGTTTAGGGTTTAGGTTTTAGGTATTTAGTTTTTAGGGTTTAGGGT
The DNA here is from genome assembly GCF_029873635.1 of Malania oleifera. Lineage (NCBI taxonomy): Eukaryota > Viridiplantae > Streptophyta > Magnoliopsida > Santalales > Ximeniaceae > Malania > Malania oleifera. The sequence goes on along the minus strand of NW_026651853.1, from coordinate 7,645 downwards.
TTAGGATTTGTGGTTTAGGGTTTAGGGTTTAGGGTTTAGGGTTTTGGATTTAGGGTTTATGTTTTGGACTTTTGGGTTTTAGGGTTTAGGGTTGTGGGTTTGTGGTTAGGGCTTAGGTTTAAGGTTTAGGGTTTAGGGTTTAGTGTTTTTTGGAACTAGGGCTTTGGGTTTTGGGTTTTGGGTTTAGGGTTGAGTGTTTTGGGTTTGTGGTTAGGGTTTAGGGTTTACGGTTTAGTGTTTAGGGTTTAGGTTTGGGGTATCGGGTTTAGGGTTGATGGCTTTTGGGTTTAGGGTTTGGGGTTTAGGGTTTAGGAGTTGGGGTTACGGTTTAGGGTTTAGGGTTTAGGGTTTTTATGGTCTAGGGTTTAGTTTTTAGGGTTCAGGGTTTAGGATTAGCATTTAGGGTTTGGTGTTTAGGGTTTAGGGTTGGGCATTTTGGTTTGGGGGTTTAGGTCTTACGTTTTGGGGTTTAGGGTTTAGGGTTTAGGATTTTTGATTTAGGGTTTAGGGTTTAGGGTTTTAGGGTTAAGGGTTTAGGGTTTGGGTTTTAGGGTTTTAGGGTTTAGGGTTTAGGTTTAGGGTTTAGGATTTTGGGTATACGATTTTGGATTTGGGGTTTTAGGGTTTAGGGTTTAGGGTTTCGGGTTTTAGGGTTTTGGGTTTAGGGTTTTAGGGTTTAGGATTTAGGGTTTTGGGTTTAAGATTTTAGGGTTTAGGGTTTATGGTTTTGTGGTTAGGGTTTGTGGTTTGGGTTAGGGTTTAGTGTTTTTATGGTCTAGGGTTTAGGGTTTAGGGTTTAGGGTTTAGGGTTTAGCGTTTAGGGTTTAAGGTCTAGGGTTTAGGGTTTAGGGTTAGGGTTTAGGGTTTAGGGTTTAGGGTTTAGGTTTTACGATTTACTATTAGGGGTTTAGGGTTTTGTGTTTTAGGTTTAGGGCTTAAGGTTTAGGGGTTAGGGTTTAGGGTTTAGGCTTATGGGGTTTAGGGTTTAGGGTTTCGCATTGAAGGTTTAGGTTTTGGGGTTTGAATTTGTGGTTTGGGTTTGGGTTTGGCATTTAGGGATTAGGGTTTCGTGTTTTTATGGTCTAGGGTTTAGGGTTTAGCATTTAGGGTTTTGGTTTTAAGGTCTTGGGTTTAGGGTTTAGTGTTTAGGGTTAGGGTTTAGGGTTTAGTGTTTTGGGTTTGGCGTTTAGGGTTTAGGGTTTAGGTTTTAGGTATTTAGGTTTTAGGGTTTAGGGTTTAGGGTTTAGGATTTAGGTTTTAGGGTTTAGGGTTGAGGATTTTGGGTTTTGGGTTTAGTGTTTTGGATTTAGGGTTTAGGGTTTAGGGTTTGGGGTTTTAGGGTTTAGGGTTTAGGGTTTAGGGTTTGGGGTTTTGGGGTTTAGGGTTTAGGGTTTAGGGTTTAGGGTTTAGGGTTTAGGTTTTAGGGTTTACTATTTGGGGTTTAGGGTTTAGGGTTTAGGGGTTCGGGTTTTGGGCTTAAAGTTTAAGGTTTAGGGTTTAGGGTTTAGGGGTTAGGGTTTATGGTTTAGGGTTTAGGATTTAGGGTTTAGGGTCTAGGGTTTTGGGTTTTGGGTTTTAGGGTTTAGGGTTTAGGGTTTAGGGTTTCGGGTTTAGGGTTTAGGGTTTAGTGTTTAGTATTTAGGGTTTAGGGTTTAAAATTTAGGGTTTAGGGTTTTTTATTTGGGGTTTAGGGTTTGGGGATTAGGGTTTAGGGCTTTAGGGTTTAGGGTATGGGGTAAAGGGTTTAGGTTTTAGGGTTTACTATTTGGGGTTTAGGGTTTAGGGTTTGGGGTTTTAGTGTTTAGGGTTTCCGGTTTTGGGTTTTGGTTTTGGGGTTACGGTTTAGGGTTTATGCTTTTTAGGGTCTATGGTTTAGGGTTTGAGGTTTAGGCATTTTGGTTTTAGTGTTTAGGTTTTACGGTTTAGGGTTTAGGGTTTAGGGTTTAGTGTTTAGGATTTTGGGTTTAGGGTTTAAGGTTTAGGGTTTAGGGTTTTAGGGTTTAGGGTTTAAAGTGTTAGGGTTTAGGGTTTAGTATTTGGGGTTTAGGATTTTGAATTTAAGGTTTAGTGTTTATGGTTTAGGGTTTACGATTTTGGGTTTAGGGTTAAGGTTTAGGGTTTATTTTTTAGGGTTTGGGGTTTCGGGTTTAGGTTTAGGGTTTAGGTTTTAGGTATTTAGGTTTTAGGGTTTAGGGTTTAGGGTTTAGGGTTTAGGATTTATGGTTTAGGGTTTAGGGTTTAGGGTTTTTGATTTAGGGTTTAGGGTTTAGGGTTTAGGGTTTTAGCGTTTAGGGTTTAGGGTTGGGGGTTTAGGGTTTCGGGATTAGGGTTTAGGGTTTAGTGTTCAGTATTTTAGGTTTAGGGTTTAGGGTTTAGGATTTAGTGTTTTTGATTTTGGGTTTAGGGTTTAGGTTTTAGGGTTTACTATGTAGGGTTTAGGGTTTAGGGTTTGGGTTTGGGGCTCTAGGTTTTGGGTTTAGGGTTTAGGGTTAAGGGCATAGGGTTTAGGGTTTAGGGTTTAGGGATATAGGGTTTAGGGTTTAGGGTTTCGCGTTTAAGGTTTAGGTTTTGGGGTTAGGGTTTGTGGTTTGGGTTTGGGTTTAGCATTTAGGGATTAGGGTTTAGTGTTTTTATGGTCTAGGGTTTAGGGTTTAGGGTGTAGGGATTAGCGTTTAGGGTTTAGGGTTTAAGGTCTAGGGTTTAGGGTTTAGGGTTTAGGGTTTAGGGTTAGGGTTTAGGGTTTAGGGTTTAGCATTTGGGGTTTTGGGTTTAGGGTTTAGGTTTTAGGTATTTAGGTTTTAGGGTTTAGGGTTTAGGGTTTAGGGTTTAGGATTTAGGGTTTATGGTTTAGGATTTAGGGTTTAGGGTTTTGGATTTTGGGTTTAGGATTTAGGGTTTAGGGTTTAGGGTTTTAGGGTTTAGGGTTTAGGGTTTAGGGTTTAGGGTTTCGGGTTTAGGGTTTAGGGTTTAGTGCTTAGTATTTAGGGTTTGGGGTTTAGGGTTTTGGATTTAGGGTTTAGGGTTTAGGGTTTGTGGTATAGGGTTTAGGGTTTAGGTTTTAGGATTTACTATATAGGGTTTAGGGTTTAGGGTTTTGGGTTTAGAGTTTAAGGTTTAGGGTTTAGGGTTTAGGGGTTAGGGTTTAGTGTTATAGGGTTTAGGGTTTAGGGTTTCGAGCTTAGGGTTTAGGGTTTGGGGTTAGGGTTTAGGTTTAGGGTTTTGGGTTTAGGGTTTAGGGTTTAGGGTTTAGGGTTTAGGGTTTAGCGTTTAGCATTTAGGGTTTATGGTTTATGATGTGAACCTCAATCGACACGCATTGAGACCCAGAAACAATGTTGGAATGTTTGCCCAAGAAACCTAAAAATCAGGTTTTTGATAGAAAACCCCAACCCAGCGTTTCTAAATGAAACGCGAACCGTAGGTATAAAGTAACAAACCTTGACCCAAAGATTGTAATTAAATGACGAACCAAAGGTATAAAATTTGAACGCCACAAGAAAGAAATCCTTGATAAGTTCACAAGTTCTTTGAAGAAACAAAACCCCACATTTTTTATTCAATGTCCTTCTTTTGTAGAATATGGCTACAAGTCTATTTATAAACCCCTCCAATTAAATTTAAATTCAAATTCAAAATCAAAATCAAAATCAAATTTAAATTCAAATTCAAATTCAAATTCAAATTTAAATTCAAATTCAAATTTTAATTTTAATTTTAATTTAATTCAAATTCAAATTCAAAAAACGTAACCCTAAACACCTATAACTAATAAACATAAAATAGGCCCACGTGCCTATACTTATTGAAATAAAAAGTCTACATTAAACACTAGGCTATGTCGTCACTCGTTGTAATGGATTGCACCAATCCTTACATCGCTTCCTTGATCTTCTTAGCTCTTGATCTTGTGATTGGCCCATCTGGAACTTGCAATGGATCCTTTAGTGGTGCTTGTCAATTCTCATCATTTTAGGGTTTAGGGTTTCGATTTTAGGCATTTAGGTTTTAGGGTTTAGGTTTTAGGGTTTAGGGTTTAGGGTTTAGAGTTTAGGGTTATAGGGTTTAGGGTTTAGGGTTAGGGTTTAGGGTTTGGGGTTTGGCGTTAAGGTTTGGGCTTTAGGGTTTAGGGCTTTTAGGGTCTAGGGTTTAGGGTTTAGGGTTTAGGGTTTAGGGTTAGGGATTAGGGTTTAGTGTTTAGGGTTTAGGGTTTAGGGTTTAGGGTTTAGGGTTTAGGTTTTAGGTATTTAGGTTTTTGGGTTTAGGGTTTAGGGTTTAGGGTTTAGGATTTAGGGTTTTGGGTTTAGGGTTTAGGGTTTTGGATTTATGGTTTAGGGTTTAGGGTTTCGGGTTTCGGGTTTAGGGTTTAGGGTTTAGGGTTTAGGGTTTTAGGGTTTAGGGCATAGGGTTTATGATTTACAGTTTAGGGCTTAGGTTTTAGGGTTTACTATTTAGGGTTTGGGGTTTAAGGCGTTCAGGATTTAGGGTTTAAGGTTTTGGGCTTAGAATTTAAGGTTTAGGGTTTAGGGTTTAGGGTTTAGGGTTTAGGGTTTAGGGTTTCGAGTTTAGGGTTTAGAGTTTGGGGTTAGGGTTTAGGTTTAGGGTTTAGTGTTTTTAGGGTCTAGCGTTTAGGGTTTAGGGTTTTGGGTTTAGAGTTTAGGGTTTAGGGTTTAGGGTTTAGGGTTTAGTGTTTAGGGTTTTGGGTTTAGGGTTTAGGGTTAGGGTTTAGGTTTTACGTGTTTAGGTTTTAGGGTTTAGAGTTTAGGGTCCAGGGTTTAGGGTTTAGAGTTTACGATTTAGGGTTTAGGGTTTTGGGTTTATGGTTTAGGGTTTGGTGTTATGGTTTAGGGTTTAGGGTTTTCAGGGTCTCGGGTTTAGGGTTTAGGGTTTAGGGTTTAGGGTTCGGGTTTAGGGTTTAGAGTTTAGGGGTTAGGGTTTAAGCGTGTTGGTTTTAGGGTTTAGGTTTTAGGGTTTAGGGTTTAAGGTTTAGGGTTTAGGATTTTGGATTTAGGGTTTATGGTTTAGGGTTTTAGGGTTTAGGGTTTAATGTTTGGTGTTTATGGTTTAGGGTTTAGGGTTTAGGGTTTAGGGTTTCACATTGAAGGTTTAGGTTTTGGGGTTAGGGTTTCGGTTTAGCGTTTAGGGATTATGGTTTAGGGTTTTTATGGTCTGCGGTTTAGGGTTTAGGGTTTAGCGTTTAGGGTTTATGGTTTAAGGTCTAGGGTTTAGGGTTTAGCATTTAAGGTTTAGGGTTTAGGGTTAGGGCTTAGGGTTGAGCGTTTAGGGTTTGGGGTTTAGGGTTTAGGTTTTAGTTATTTAGTTTTTAGGGTTTAGGGTTTAGGGTTTAGGGTTTTTGATTTAGGGTTTAGGGTTTAGTGTTTAATATTTAGGGTTTAGGGTTTAGGGTTTAGCGTTTAGGGTTTAGGGTTTAAGGTCTAGGGTTTAGGGTTTAGGGTTTTGTGTTTAGGGTTAGGGTTTCGGGTTTAATGTTTCGGGTTTGGGGTTTAGGGTTTAGCGTTTTGGTTTTAGGTATTTATGTTTTAGGGTTTAGGGTTTAGGGTTTAGGGTTTAGGGTTTAGGGTTTAGGGTTTAAGGTCTATAGTTTAGATTTTAGGGTCTAGGGTTTAGTGTTTAGTGTTTAATATTTTGGGTTTAGGGTTTTGGGCTAAGGGTTTAGGGTTTAGCGTTTAGGGTTTAGGTTTTAAGGTCTAGGGTTTAGGGTTTAGGGTTTAGTGTTTAAGGTTAGGGTTTCGGGTTTAGTGTTTAGGGTTTGGGGTTTAGGGTTTAGGGTTTAGGATTTAGGGTTTACGGTTTAATGTTTAGGGTTTAGGGTTTAGGGTTTAGGGTTTTGGATTTAAGGTTTAGGGTTTAGTGTTTTGGGTTTTAGGGTTTAGGGTTTAGGGTTTAGGTTTTAGGGTTTACTATTTGGGGTTTAGGGTTTTGGGTTTAGGGTTTATGGTTTTGGGCTTAAAGTTTAAGGTTTAGGGTTTAGGGTTTAGGGTTTAGGGTTTAGGGTTTAGGGTTTAGGGTTTTTGGGTTTAGGGTTTCGGGTTTTGGGTTTCGGGTTTTGGGTTTATGGTTTAGTGTTTAGTATTTAGGTTTTAGGTTTTAAGGCTTAGCATTTAGGGTTTAGGGTTTTTCATTTAGCGTTTAGGGTGTAGGGTTTAGGGTTTACCGTTTAGGGTTTAGGGTTTTGGCGTCTTGGTTTTAGGGTTTAGGTTTTAGTGTTTAGGCTTTAGGATTTAGGGTTTAGGATTTTGGGTTTAGGGTTTAAGTTTTGGGGTTTAAGGTTTGGGGGTTTAGGGTTTAGGGTTTAGGGTTTAGGGTTTAAGATTTTAGGGTTAAGTGTTAAGGGTTTAGGGTTTATGATTTACTGTTTAGTATTTAGGGTTTAGGGTTTAGGGTTTAGGGTTTAGGATTTTCAATTTAACGTTTAGGGTTTATGGTTTAGGGTTTAGGGTTTAGGGTTTTTGGGTTTAGGGTTTTAGTATTTAAGGTTTAGGGTTTAGAGTTTAGGGTATTAGGTTTTGGGTTTTTTGTTTAGCGTTTATGGTTTAGGGTTTAGGGTTATAGGTTTTAGGGTTTAGGGTTTCGCGTTTAAGGTTTAGGTTTTGGGGTTAGGGTTTGTGGTTTGGGTTTGGGTTTAGCGTTTAGGGATTAGGGTTTAGTGTTTTTATGGTCTAGGGTTTAGGGTTTAGGGTTTAGCGTTAAGCGTTTAGGGTTTAAGGTCTTGGTTTTAGGGTTTAGGGTTTAGGGTTTAGGGTTTAGTGTTTAGGGTTTGGGGTTTGGGGTTCAGGGTTTAGGTTTTAGGTCTTTAGGTTTTTGGGTTTAAGGTTTAGGGTTTAGGATTTATGGTTTCGGGTTTTGGGTTTAGGGTTTAGGGTTTTTGATTTGGGGTTTAGGGTTTAGGGTTTAGGATTTTAGCGTTTGGGGTTTAGGGTTTAGGGTTTAGGGTTTCGGGATTAGGGTTTTGTGCTTAGTATTTGGGGTTTATGATTTCGGGTTTAGGATTTATTGTTTTCCATTTAGGGTTTATGCTTTAGGGATTTCAGTTTTAGGGCTTACTATTTAGGGATTAGGGTTTTGGGTATAGGGTTTAGTGCTTAGTGCTTAGGGTTTAGGGTTTAGGGTTTTGGGTTTTGGGTTTAGGGCTCAAGGTTTTGGGTTTAGGGTTAAGGGCATAGGGTTTAGGGTTTAGGGTTTAGGGATATTGGGTTTAGGGTTTCGCGTTTAAGGTTTAGGTTTTGGGGTTAGGGTTTGTGGTTTGGGTTTGGGTTTAGCGTTTAGGGATTAGGGTTTAGTGTTTTTAGGGTCTAGGGTTTAGGGTTTAGGGTTTAGGGATTAGCGTTTAGGATTTAGGGTTTAGGGTTTGGGATATAGGGTTTAGGGTATAGGGTTTTGGATTTTAGGGCTTAGGGTATAGGGTTTAGGTTTTGGGGTTTAAGGTTTAGGTTTTAGGGTTTACTATTTAGGGTTTAGGGTTTAGGGTTTAGGGTTTTGGGCTTAGGGTTTAAGGTTTAGGGGTGTGGATGTTTGGATTTTTGTTCTCTTTTTTGTAGACTTGTTTTTTTACGGTGAGCGGTTTAGGTTTTCGAGTTCAAGTTGTGGTCTGTAGTTTTGAGGGTTTAGGGTTTGGGTTGTTCGGTTG
>NW_026651852.1:25000-70522 GCF_029873635.1 Malania oleifera | reverse complement strand
TTTTAGGCATTAGGTTTTAGGGTTTTGGGTTTTGGGTTTTGGGTTGATGGTTTAGGTTTTTGTCTTTAGGGTTTTTAGGGTCTACGGTTTAGGGTTTAAGTGTTTAGGGGTTAGGGTTTAGGGTTTTAGTGTTTAGGGTTTAGGGTTTAGGGTTTAGTGTTTAGGGTTTACGGTTTAGTGTATTGGGTTTAGGGTTTAGGGTTTAGGGTTTTAGGGTTTGGTGTTTAGGGTTTAGGGTTTAGGGTTTAGGGTTTAAGGGGTTTAGGGTTTAGGGTTTTGGGTTTAGGGTTTACCGTTTAGTATTTAGAGTTTAGGGTTTAGGGTTTGGGAGTTAGTGTTTAGTGTTTGGGGTTTAGGGTTTAGGGTTTAGGGTATATGGTTTAGGGTTTAGGATTTAGGGTTTACGGTTATAGGTTTAGCGTTTAGGGTTCAGGGTTTAGGGATGAGGGTTTAAGGTTTGGTGTTTAGGGTTTTCGATTGAGGGTTTAGGGTTTTTGGGTTTAGGGTTTAGGGAATTAGGGTTTGGGGTTTTGTGTTTAGTATTTAGGGTTTGGGGTTGAGGATTTAGCGTTTAGGGTTTAGTGTATTATGGTTTAGGGTTTAGGGTTTTGGTTTAGTGTTTAGGGCCTTGGGTTTAGGGTTTAGGGTTTAGGGTTATAGGGATTAGGGTTTAGGGTTTAGGGCTTATGGTTTAGGGTTTAGGGTTTAGGGTTTAGTGTTTAGGGTTTAGGGTTTAGGGTTTAGGGTTTAGTGTTTTGGTTTTAGGGTTTTGTGTTTAGGGTTTGGGGTTTAGGGTTTAGGGTTTAGGGTTTAAGGGGTTTAGGGTTTAGGGTTTACTGTTTAGTATTTAGAGTTTAGGGTTTAGGGTTTGGGAGTTAGTGTTTAGTGTTTGGGGTTTAGGGTTTAGGGTTTAGGGTTTTGGGTTTAGGATTTAGGGTTTACGGTTATAGGTTTAGCGTTTAAGGTTTAGGGTTTAGGGGTGAGGGTTTAGGGTTTGGTGTTTAGGGTTTTCGATTTAGGGTTTAGGGTTTAGGGTTTAGGGTTTAGGGTTTTGTGTTTAGTATTTAGGGTTTAGGGTTTAGGATTTAGCGTTTAGGGTTTAGTGTATTACGGTTTAGGGTTTAGGGTTTTGGTTTGGTGTTTAGGGCCTTGGGTTTAGGGTGTAGGGTTTAGGGTTATGGGGACTAGGGTTTAGGGTTTAAGGCTTATGGTTTAGGGTTTAGGGTTTAGGGTTTAGGGTTTAGGGTTTTGGGTTTAGGGTTTAGGGTTTAGGGTTTATGGCTTACGATTTAGGGTTTTGGGTTTGGGGTTTAGTGTTTAGTATTTAGGGTTTTGAGTTTTAGGTTTGGTGTTTAGTGTTTAAGGTTTATGGTTTAGGGTTTAGGGTTTAAGGTTTTGGGTTTAGGGTTTAGGGTTTAGGGTTTAGGGTTTAGGGGTTTAATGTTTGGTGTTTTTGATTTAGGGTTTTAAATTTATGGTTTAGGGTTTAGGGTTTATGATTTAGGCTTTTGGGTTTAGGTTTTAGGGTTTTGGATTTTGGGTTTCGAGTTTAGGGTTTTAGGGTTTAGGGTTTAGTGTTTAGGGTTTACGATTTAGGGTTTAGGTTTTAGGGTTTAGTGTTTAGTATTTAGCGTTTAGGTTTGGGGTTTGGTGTTTAGGGTTTAGGGTTTAGGGTTTTGGGTTTTGGGTTTTGGGTTTACGGTTAAGGGTTTAGGGTTTTGGGTTTAAGGTTTGGGGTTTAGGGTTTAGGGTTTAGTGTTGAAGGTTTAGGTTTTGGGGTTTAGTGTTTAGTATTTAGCGTTTAAGGTTTAGGGTTCCGGGTTTTGGGTTTAGGGTTTAGTGTTTAGGGTTTAGGGTTTAGGATTTTGGGTTTAGGGTTTAGGGTATTAGGGTTTTGGTTTTAGTGTTTGGGTTTAGTTTTTGGGGTCTCGGGTTCATCGGTTTAGGGTTTAGGGTTTACGGTTTTTGGGTTTGGGGTGTAGGGTTTAGGGTTTAGGGGTTAGGATTTAGTGTTTAGTATTTCGGGTTTAGGGTTTGGGGTTTAGAGTTTAGGGTTTAGGGTTTAGGGTTTTGTATCTAGTATTTAGTGTTTAGGGTTTCGGGTTTAGGGTTTAGGGTTTAGTGTTTAGGGTTTAGTGTTTACAGTTTTAAGGTTTAGGGTTTTGGGGTCTCGGGTTCATCGATTTAGGGTTTAGGGTTTACGGTTTTTGGGTTTAGGGTTTAGGGTTTAGGGTTTAGGGTTTAGGGTTTAGGGTTTAGGATTTAGTGTTTAGTATTTCGGGTTTAGGGTTTGGGGTTTAGGGTTTAGGGTTTACGGTTTTGTATATAGGATTTAGGGTTTTGGGTTTTAGTGTTTATGGTTTAGGGTTTAGGGTTTAGGGTTTGGGGTTTAGGGTTTAGGGGTTAGGGCTTAGGGTTTAGGGTTTAGGGTTATAGAGTTTAGGGTTTAGTGTGTCAGGTTTTGGGTTTGGGGTTTGGGGTTAGTGTTTGGGTTTAAGGTTTAGGGATGGGGGTTTATTGTTTTTAGGGGCTAGGGTTTAGGGTTTACGGTTTAGGGTTTAGGGTTTACAGTTTAGCATTTAGAGTTTAGGTTTTAGGTGTTTAGGCTTTTGGGTTTAGGGTTTTGCATATAGGGTTTAGGGTTTACGGTTTAGGGTTTAGGATTTAGGGTTTAGGGTTTAGGGTTTAGGGTTTACGATTTACGGTTTAGTGTTTAGTATTTAGGGTTTAGGGTTTGGGATTTAGGGTTTAGGGTTCGGGATTTAGGATTTAGTGTTTAGTATTTAGGGTTTAGGGTTTAGGGTTTAGGGTTTAGGGTTTAGGGTTTAGGGTTTTGGGTTTAAGGTTTAGGGTTTAGGGTTTTAGGGTTTAGGGTTTAGGGTATAGGGTTTAGTGTTTAGGGTTTAGGGTTTTGTGTTTAGTATTTTTGGTTTAGGCTTTAGGGTTTTGGATTTAGGGTTTAGGGTTTAGGGTTTAGTGTTTAGTATTTAGGGTTTAAGGTTTAGGGTTTTTTGGTTTTGGGTTTAGGGTTCAGGCTGTTGGGTTTAGGGTTTTGGGTTTTGGGTTAGGGTTTAGGGTTTAGTGTCTAGGGCTTAGGGTTTAAGGTTTAGGGTTTAGGTTTTAGGTGTTTAGGGTTTAGGGTTTAGGGTTTAGGGTTTAGAGTTTAGGTTTTAGGGGTTTAGGTTTTAGGGTTTGGGGTTTCGGGTTTAGGGTTTTTGGGTTAGGGTTTAGTGTTTAGGGTTTTTAGGGTCTACGGTTTAGGGTTTAAGGTTTTAGGGTTTAGGGTTTAAGGTTAGGGTTTAGGGTTTAGGATTTAGGGTTTGGTGTTTAGTATTTAGGGTTTAGGGCTTGGGATTTAGTGTTTAGGGCTTGGGGTTTAGGGGTTAGGGTTTAGGGTTTAGTGTTATGGGTTTAGGGCTTAGGGTTTAGGGTATACGGTTTAGGGTTTGGGGTTTAGGGTTATGGGTTTAGCGTTTAGCGTTTAGGGTCTAGGGTTTGGTGTTTAGGGTTTTGGATTTAACGTTTTGGGTTTAAGGTTTTTGGGTTTAGGGTCTAGGGTTTGGTGTTTAGGGTTTTGGATTTAACGTTTTGGGTTTAAGGTTTTTGGGTTTAGGGTTTAGGGTATTAGGGTTTAGAGTTTAGGATTTAGTGTTTAGTATTTAGGGTTGATGGTTTAGTTTATTATGCTTTAGAGTTTAGGGTTTGGGTTTAGGGTTTAGGGTTAGGGTTTAGGGTTTAGGGTTTAGAGTTTTGTTAGAATTAGTGTATTCCCAAGAGGGGGGGTGAATTGGAATTTTAAAACTTTTTAACCTAGGTTGATCTATGCAACAACGGTACGTACACAACCTAGGATTAGTCTATACAATTTCCAAATGCGTAGATAAATAGACTGTGGAAATTAAGTCATACGCATCATTCACCCATAACATACAGGTGCGGTAAATATAAAATGCAGAAATATAAGCAAATACATGATATGTTATCGGGGTTCGGCCAACTGTGCCTACATCCCTGCCTCTAGCTCGCAAGCCCGAGGATTCCACTAAAGGCTCACTTAAGGGTGGAGCGTCACCGTTTACAACCAGGTCAAATTAACACAGGGCTGACCTCAACCTTAACCAGGTCAATTAGCGGGGCTGACCTTAACCTACACGCCTTAACAGGACGATGCACCTAGCTTTCCTAACCGGGTCTAAGCCAATCCGGGACTTTTCTAGGGCTAGTCTCCCTCTTCAGGCTCGTGCTTGGAAATACAACAGTATTTGAAATACAATCAAATGGTACAATGAATAAGCTTTCAAGTAAAGTAGATGTATACCCAGATACGCGCAATATCATATACACCACAATATGATATAATATGTAAGCTCAGTGTGGTTTAAGATGTCTACTCTCAAATAGATTTACTATCGTTGTAATCAGTGCGTGAGAGTGTGAACACTACAATCTTTGTATCACAAGATGTATTCAATCTAAGTGCTCAAACAAAGATATCAACCAAACAATATATACATATATATATATATATATATATATATGTGTGTGTGTGTGTGTGTGTGTGTGTGTGTGTGTGTGTGAAGCTCTAGCAATGTATAAGTTTGGTTTGCAAAAAGGAGTTTAATCTTTGTATTCAACTAAAGATATAAATCAATGAATATTGCAACAAAGATTTTTCTCACACAAACAAATATCTCTTTAAAGATTTATGAAGACAAAGCACACTAGATATTTGAAAGTATTTTGAAAATGTTTTGCAACCAAAAACAAATACAATCTTCTTAAGATGTTGCAATGAAGGTGCAAATCTTAGAAGATCTATCAAAGTCTTCTTAGGATAGACTTATTAACAAAGTCTCCTAAGAATACTTAGGTTTAGCTCTCAATGAAAATAAATCAATCAAATATGAATGGGAGAGCAAACCTATTAAATATAAACACTCAATCGACTTACAGAGGATTTAAGAGATTGAAGAAGGTAAGCATGAGTGAATGGGGATTGGATATGAGTAATATAGGATTTGGGATTTTCAGAGAATTTCTCTTAATCAATATTTTTAATCCCATGCTAATTATCCTAAATGAGGGGGTATTTATAGACAACCCTTGAAATATAACCGTTGGGGACCTATTGGGAATAATTAGGAAAGTTTAATGACCTTTCAAATATTTTAACCCTATTTAAAAAATATTAACTGTGGTAAAAAATCAGGGCAACCCGAGAGGTCCGGTCGACCAGAAATATTTCGGTCGACCAAGTCTCAAATGGCTCGGTCGACCAGGGGTATTTTGAACTGAAAGGCTCGGTCGACCGTATCGTTAATTCTGAAGCCTTTTTCATGGTTCGGTCGACCAGGACTGAAATGAACTAACTTGTCGGTCGACCGGATGAGGCAATTTTTCATATGTCCGAGGTTTGGTCGACCGGGCCAATTTGAACTGGCTAGTTTGGTCGACCATACCGATGGGATTTCTCTCGAGGACCCTCGGTCGACTAGGTCGTTGGAGTACAAAATCTCTCTGTCGACCAGGAGGTCAAAATGTTGACTCGGTCAGGGTTCGGTCGACCGGCAAGAAATGAATTGTGAAGTTCGGTCGACGGGGCCTTGGTCAAACTGTTGACCCAGGGCCGGTTCGGTCGACTAGGCCAAAGTGAACTGTGTTGGCCGGTCGACCGAAAGTGCACCAAGTATGCATTTCGGTCCCTTCTTGCAACATATAAACCCTATAAAAGTGCCTATCAAACATAGGTGCAGGTGTATGTGTCCTAGGGTCATTTGGGGTCCAAAATTAAGACACCGAAAAAGTCCGGTGTTTGAGCTTACGTATTATCATGCATGTGATGTGTGTGAGCTTTTTACAAACCAAAGACCTATTTACTATTACAGACTTTTCCTACTTAAATATTACAGACCCGAATATAAATTACAACAAATCAATTATATCAAGGGTCTTCAGAGTCTTCGTTTTCCTCCGGGTCTCCGAGTGCCATCATAGGATACTGCCAAGATAAACCTGCACATCAACTTGGCAATCATTAAATACCTGAGTATTTGTCATAACCAAAACAGGGTATGACTCATAGGGTCAACAAGTTTAGTATTTAATAGTTAGGGTTTAGGGGTTTAGATTTTAGGGTTTAGGGTTTAGGGTTTTGGATTTAGGGTTTAGGGTTTAGCGTTTAGGGTTTTAGGGTTTGGGGTTTAGGGTTTAGGGTTTAGGGTTTAGGGTTTAGTGTTTAGTATTTAGGGTTTAGGGTTTAGGGTTTAGGGTTTTGGGTTTTGGGTTTCGGGTTTAAGGTTTAGTGTTTAGGGTCTAGGGCTTAGGGTTTAGGGGTTAGGGTTTAGGGTTTAGGGTTTAGGGTTTAGTGTTTAGGATTTAGGGTTTACGATTTGGGGTATTAGGGTTTAGGGTTTAGGGTTTAGGGTTTAGGGTTTAGTGTTTAGTATTTAGCCTTTAGGGTTTAGGGTTTAGGGTTTAGGGTTTACTGTTTAGTATTGAGGTTTTAGGGTTTAGGGTTTTTAGGGTCTGGGGTTTCGGGTTTAGGGTCTGGGGTTTTAGGTTTCGGGTTTAGGGTCTGGGGTTTTAGGTTTTGGGTTAGGGTTTAGGGTTTAGTGTTTAGGGTTTAGGGTTTAGGGTTTAGGGTCTCGAGTTTAGGGTTTACAGTTTAGTGTTTAGGATTTAGGGTTTACGATTTGGGGTATTATGGTTTAGGGTTTGGGGTTTTCGGTTTTCAGTTTCGGGTTTAAGGTTTAGTGTTTAGGGTTTAGGGTTTAGCGTTTACGATTTCGGGTTTACGGTTTAGGGTTTAGGGTTTAGGGTATTAGGGTTTAGGGTTTAGCGTTTTGGGTTTAGTGTTTAGGGTTTCAGGTTTTGGGTTTAGGGTTCAGGTTTATAGGATTTAGGGTTTCCGATTTAGGTTTAGGGTTTAGGGTTTAGGGTATTAGGGTTTAGGGTTTAGGGTATTTGGGTTTAGGGTTTAGCGTTTTGGGTTTAGTGTTTAGGGTTTCAGGTTTAGGGTTTAGGGTTTAGGTTTATAGGATTTAGGGTTTCCGATTTAGGGTTTAGGGTTTAGGGTTTGGGGTTAGGGTTTAGGGTTTAGGGTTTATGTTTTCGGGTTTAGGGTTTAATATTAAGCATTTAGGGTTTGGGGTTTAGGGCTTAAGGCATAGGGTTTATGGTTTAGGGTTTACGATTTAGGGTTATAGTGTCTACGGTTTCGGGTTTAGGGTTTAGGGTTTGAGGTTAGGTTTTAGGGTTTTTAGGGTCTAGTGTTTAAGGTTTAGGGTTTAGTGCTTATGGTTAGGGTTAAAGGTTTAGTGTTTAGGGTTTAGGGTTTAGTATTTAGTAGTTAGGGTTTAGGGTTTAGGGGTTTAGAGGTTTAGATTTTAGGGTTTAGGGTTTAGGGTTTTGGATTTAGGGTTTAGCGTTTAGGGTTTTAGGTTTTGGGATTTAGGGTTTACCGTTTAGGGTTTAGGGTTTCGGGTTTAATGTTTTGTATTTAGGGTTTAGGGTTTAGGGTTTAGGGTTTTTAGTTTCGGGTTTATGGTTTAGTGTTTAGGGTCTAGGGCTTATGGTTTAGGGGTTAGAGTTTAGGGTTTAGGGTTTACAGTTTACGGTTTAGTGTTTAGGATTTAGGGTTTAAGATTTGGGGTATTAGGGTTTAGGGTTTAGGATTTAGGGTTTAGTGTTTAGTATTTAGGGTTTAGGGTTTAGGGTTTAGGGTTAAGATTTTACTGTTTAGTATTGAGGGTTTAGGGTTTAGGGTTTTTAGGGTTTAGGGTTTCGGGTTTAGGGTTTGGGTTTAGGGTTTTGGGTTAGGGTTTAGGGTTTAGTGTTTAGGGTTTAGGGTTTAGGGTCTCAGGTTTAGGGTTTAGGGTTTAGTGTTTAGGATTTAGGGTTAACAATTTGGGGTTTTATGGTTTAGGGTTTGGGGTTTTCGGTTTTTGATTTCGGGTTTAAGGTTTAGTGTTTAGGGTTTGGGTTTTAGTGTTTAGGGTTTCGAGTTTAGGGTTTAGGGTTTGGGGTTTAGGGTTTAGGGTATTAGAGTTTTGGGTTTAGCGTTTTGGGTTTAGTGTATAGGGTTTCGGGTTTAGGGTTTAGGATTTTGGTTTATAGGGTTTAGGGTTTTGGATTAGGGTTTAGGGTTTAGGGTTTAGGGTTATGTTTTCATGTTTAGGGTTTACTGTTAAGGATTTAGGGTTTGGGGTTTAGGGCTTAGGGCTTAGGGTTTAGGGTTTAGAGTTTAGGGTTTAAGGTTTAGCGTTTAAGATTTAGGGTTATAGTGTCTAGGGTTTCGGGTTTAGGGTTTAGGGTTTGAGGTTAGGGTTTAGGGTTTAGGGTTTAGGGTTTAGGGTTTTTAGGGTCTAGGGTTTAGGGTTCAAGGTTTAGGGTTTAGGGTTTAGTGCTTATGCTTAGGGTTTAGGGATTAGTGTTTAGGGTTTAGGGTTTAGGGTTTAGGGTTTTGGGTTTAGTATTTAGGGTTTCGGGTTTAGGGTTTAGGTTTATTGGGTTTAGGGTTTTGGGTTTTTGGTTTAGGGTTTAGTATTTAGTAGTTAGGGTTTAGGGTTTAGGGGTTTAGTGTTTTAGATTTTAGGGTTTAGGGTTTAGGGTTTTGGATTTAGGGTTTAGGGTTTAGCATTTAGGGTTTTAGGGTTTGGGGTTTAGGTTTTAGCGTTTAGGGTTTAGGGTATAGTGTTTAGTATTTAGGGTTTAGGGTTTAGGGTTTAGGGTTTAGGGTTTTCGGTTTCGAGTTTAAGGTTTACTGTTTAGGGTCTAGGGCTTAGGGTTTAGGGGTTAGGGTTTTGGGTTTAGGGTTTAGGGTTTAGTGTTTAGGATTTAGGGTTTGCGATTTGGGGTATTAGGGTTTAGGGTTTAGGGTTTAGTGTTTAGTATTTAGGATTTAGGGTTTAGGGTTTAGGGTTTAGTGTTTAGTATTGAGGGTTTAGGGTTTAGGGTTTAGGGTTTACCATTTTGGGTTTTTAGGGTCTTGGGTTTCGGGTTTAAGTTTTTGGGTTCGGGTTTAGGGTTTAGTGTTTAAGGTTTACGGTTTAGGGCTTAGGGTCTTGTGTTTATGGTTTAGCGTCTCGGGTTTAGGGTTTAGGGTTTAGTGTTTAGGATTTTTGGTTTACGATTTGGGGTATTATGGTTTAGGGTTCGGGGTTTTCAGTTTTTAGGTTTATGGTTTAGTGTTTAGGGTTTAGGGTTGAGCGTTTACGGTTTCGGGTTTTGATTTTAGGGTTTCGGGTTTAGGGTATTAGGGTTTAGGGTTTAGCGTTTTGGGTTTAGTGTTTAGGGTTTCGGGTTTAGGGTTTAGGGTTTAGGTTTATAGGGTTTACGGTTTGGGGTTTAGGGTTTAGGGTTTAGGGTTTGGGGTTTGGGTCTAGGGTTTAGTGTTTAGGGTTTATGTTTTCTGGTTTATGGTTTAGTGTTAAGGATTTATGGTCTAGGGTTCAGGGCTACGGGCTTAGGGTTTAGGGTTTACGGTCTAGGGTTTAGGGTTTTGGATTTAGTGTTATAGTGTCTAGGGTTTCAGGTTTAGGGTTTACGGTTTGAGGTTAGGGTTTAGGGTTTAGGGTTTAGGGTTTTAGGGTTTAGGGTTTAGGGTTTAGTGTTTTGTGTTTAGTATTTAGGGTTTAAGGTTTAGGATTTAGGGTTTAGGGTTTAGGGTATTTGTGTTTAGGGTTTAGGGTTTAGTGTTTTGGGTTTGGGGTTTAGGGTTTGGGGTTTAGGGTTATCGGGTTTAGGGCTTCGGGTTTAGGGTTTAGGGTTTCGAGTTTAGGGTTTAGTGTTTAGTATTTAGGGAATAGGTTTTAGGGTTTAGGGTTTTGTGTTTAGGGTTAAAGGTTAAGGGTTTAGGGTTTAGGGCTTAGGGATTACGGTTTAGGGTTTAGGGTTTAGGATTTAGGGTTTAGGTTTTAGGGTTTAGCGTTTAGGGTTTAGGGTTTAGTGTTTAGCGTTTTGGATTTAGCATTTTAGGGTTTAGGGTTTGGGGTTTAGGGTTTATGGTTTAGGGTTTATTGTTTAGTGTTTAGTATTTAGGGTTTAAGGTTTAGGATTTAAGGTTTTGGGTTTAGGGTATTTGTGTTTAGGGTTTAGGGGTTTGGGTTTAGTGTTTTGGGTTTCGGGTTTAGGATTTAAGGTTTAGGGTTATAGGGTTTAAGGTTTTGGGTTTTGGGTTTACGGTTTAGGGTTTAGGGTTTACTGTTTAGTATTTAGGGTATAGGGTTTTGTGTTTAGGGTTAAAGGTTTAGGGTTGAGGGCTTAGGGATTATAGTTTAGGGTTTAGGGTTTTGGATTTTGTGTTTTTGGGTTGTAGGGTTTAGGGTTTAGTGTTTGGGGTTTGGGATTTGGGGTTTTAGGGTCAGGGTTTGGGGTTAGGTTTTTGGGTTTTGTGTTTAGGGTTTTTAGGGTTTAGGGTTCAAGGTTTAGTGTTTGCGGTTTAGGGTTTATGGTTTTGGGTTTGTGGTTTAAGGTTTTGGTGTTTAGGTTTAAGGGTTTGGGTTTTGGAGTTTAAGGTTTAGGGTTTAGGGTTTAAGGTTTAGGGTTTAGGGGTTTAGGTTTTCGGGCTTAGGGTTCAGGATTTAGGGTTTAGGATTTAGGGTTTAGGGTTTAGTGTTTAGGATTTAGGGTTTACGGTTTAAGGTTTAGGGTTTTGGATTTAGGGTTTAGGTTTTAGTGTTTAACGTTTAGGGTTTAGGGTTTAGGGTTTAGGGTTTAGGGTTTAGGGTTTAGTGTTTAGTAGTTAGGGTTTAGGGTTTAGGGTTTAGGGTTTAGGGGTTTAGATTTTAGGGTTTAGGTTTTAGGGTTTTGGGTTTCGGGTTTAAAGTTTAGGGTTTAGGGTTTTGGATTTAGGGTTTAGGGTTTAGCGTTTAGGGTTTTAGGGTTTGGGGTTTAGGGTTTAGGGTTTAGGGTTTAGGGTTTAGGGTTTAGTGTTTAGTATTTAGGGTTTAGGGTTTAGGGTTTAGGGTTTTCGATTTTCGGTTTCTAGTTTGAGGTTTAGTGTTTAGGGTCTAGGGCTTAGGATTTAACGGTTAGGGTTTAGGGTTTAGTGTTTCGAATTTAGCATTTACGATTTGGGGTATTAGGGTTTAGGGTTTAGGGTTTAGGGTTTACTGTTTAGTATTGAGGGTTTAGGGTTTACGGTTTACGGTTTAGGTTTTGGGGTTTAGGGTTTTGGGTTAGGGTTTAGGGTTTAGTGTTTAGGGTTTAGGGTTTAGGGTTTAGGGTCTCGGGTTTAGGGTTAGGGTTTAGTGTTTAGGATTTAGGGTTTACGATTTGGGGTATTATGGTTTAGGGTTTGGGGTTTTCGGTTTTCGGTTTCGGGTTTAAGGTTTAGTGTTTAGGGTTTAGGGTTTAGCGTTTAGGGTTTCGGGTTTAGCGTTTAGGGTTTAGGGTTTAGGATTCAGGGTTTAGGGTTATAGGGTTCAGGGATTCAGGTTTTGGGTTTAGGGATTCTGGTTTTTGGTTTAGGGTTTGGGGTTAGGGTTTAGGGTTTAGGGTTTAGGGGTTAGGGTTTAGGGTTTAGGGTTTAGGGTTATGGGGTTTACGGTTTACAATTTCGGGTTTAGGGTTTAGGGTTTGGGTATAGGGTTTGGGTTAAGGGTTTAGTATTTTTAGGGTCTAGGGTCTAGGGTTTAGGGTTTAGGATTTCGGGTTTAGGGTTTACGATTTCGGGTTTACGGTTTAAGGTTTCTGTTTTGTGTTTAGGGTTTAGGGTTTAGTGTTTTTAGGGTCTAGGGTTTAGAGTTTAGGTTTTAGGTGTTTAGGTTTTAGGGTTTAGGGTTTAGGGTTTAGGGTTTAGGGTTTAGGGTTTATGGCTTTAGGGTTTAGCGTTTAGGGTTTAGTGTTCAGGGTTTAAGGTTTAGTGTTTAGTATTTAGGGTTTGGGGTTTTGGGTTTTGGGTTTAGGGTTTAAGGTCTAGGGTTTAGGGTTTAGGGTTTAGGGTTTAGGGTTTAGGGTTTTTGGTTTAGGGTTTAGGGTTTTTCGTTTAGGGTTTAGGGTTTAGTGTTTAGGGTTTTGGATTTAGGGTTTAGGGTTTAGGGTTTTAGGGTTTAGGGTTTAGGGTTTAGGGTTTAGTATTTTGTATTTAGGATTTAGGATTTAGTGTTTTGGGTTTACTTTTTAGGTTCTCGGGTTTATGGTTATAGGGTTTAGGGTTTAGGGTATAGGGTTGTAGGGTTTACGGTTCCGGATATAGTGTTTAGTATTTAGGGTTTAGGGTTTAGGGTTTAGATTTTAGGGTTTAGGGTTTATGGTTTAGGGATTAGTGTTTAGGGTTTGGGATTTAGGGTAAAGGGTTTACGGTTTTAGGGTTTTCGGTTTAGGGTTTAGGGTTTAGCGTTTACGGTTTAGCGTTTAGGGTTTCGGGTTTAGGGTTTAGGGTTTAGCGTTATAGGTTTTAGGGTTTCAGGTTTTGGGTTTAGGATGAAGTGTTTAGGATTTAGGGTTTAGGCTATAGGGTTTAGGGTTTTGGTTTTAGGGTTATAGGGTTGAGGGATTCGGGATTAGGGTTTAGGGTTTGGGGTTAGGGTTTAGGGTTTAGGGTTTATATTTTTTTAGGGTTTAGGGTTTATATTTTTTGGGGTCTACGGTTTAGGGTTTAGGGGTAGGGTTTAGGGTTTAGGGTTTGGGGTATAGGGTTTAGGGTTTAGGGTTTTTAGGGTCTAGGGTTTATGGTTTAAGGTTTAGGGTTTAGGGTTTTAGCTTAGGGCTTACGATTTAAGGTTTAGGGTTTAGGGTTTAGGGTTTAGGGTCTCGGGTTTTGGGTTTTGGGTTTAGGGTTGTTGGGTTTAGGGTTCAGGGTTTTAGGGTTTAGGGTTTAGGGCTATAAGGTTGAGGGATTCAGGTTTAGGGTTTAAGGTTTCGGGTTGGGGTTTAGGGTTTAGGGTTTAGTGTTTTTAGGGTTCTGGGTTGAGAGTTTAGGGTTTAGGGTTTAGGGTTTAGGGTTTAGAGTTTAGTATTTAGGGTTTAGGGTTTAGGATTTAGGGTTTAGCGTATAGGGTATTAGGGTTTAGGTTTTAGGTTTTAGTGTTTAAGGTCTCGGGTTTACGGTTATAGGGTTTAGGGTTTAGGGTTTTAGGGTTTAGGGTTTAGAGTTTAGGGTTTAGGGTTTAGTGTTTAGTATTTTTGGTTTAGTGTTTAGCGTTTTGGGTTTAGGGTTTAGGGTTTAGGGTTTTTGATTTATGGTTTAGGGTTTAGGGTTTAGTGTTTACGGTTTAGTGTTTAGTATTTAGGGTTTAGGGTTTTGGGTTTTGGATTTTGGGTTTAGGGTTTTGGGTTTTGGGTTTGGGGTTTTGGGTTTAGGGTTTAGGGTTTAGGGTTTTGGTTTTAGGATTTTGGGTTTAGGGTTTAGGGTTTAGTTTTTTGTGTTTTGTGTTTAGTATTTAGGGTTTGGGGTTTAGGGTTTAGGTTTTAGGTGTTTAGGGCTTAGGGTTTAGGGTTTAGGGTTTAGGGTTTAGGGTTTATGTTTTAGGTTTTAGGTGTTTAGGTTTTAGGGTTTAGGGTTCTGGGTTTTGGGTTTTGGGTTTAGGGCTTTGTGTTTAAGGTTTTTTAGGTCTACGATTGAGGGTTTAGGGTTTTGGGTTTGGGGTTTAGGGTTAGGGTTTAGGGTTTAGGGTTTCGGGTTTGGGGTTTAGGGTTTAGGGATTTGGGTTAGGGTTTAGGATTTAATGTTTAGGGTTTAGGGTCAAGGGTTTAGCGTTTATGCTTTAGGTGTTCAGGTTTTAGGGTTTAGGGTTTAGGGTTTTGGATTTAGGGGTTTGGGTTTACGGTTTAGGGTTTTCGGTTTAGGGTTTAGGGATTAGGGTTTAGGGTTTATGGTTTACTGTTTGGTATTTAGGGTTAAGGGTTTAGGGTTTATAGTTTCGGGTTTAGGGTTTAGGGTTTAGGGTTTAGTGTTTAGTATTTAGCGTTTAGGGTTTAGCGTTTAGGGTTTAGGATTTTGGGTTTACCGTTTTGGGTTTAGGGTTTAGGGTTTAGTGTTTAGTGTTTTGGATTTAGAGTTTAGGATTTAAGTTTTAGGGTTTAGGGTTTAGCGTTTTGTGTTTAGTATTTAGGGTTTAAGGTTTAGGATTTAGGGTTTTCGGGTTTAAGGTATTTGTGTTTAGGGTTTAGGGTTTAGTGTTTTGGGTTTCGGGTTTAGGGTTTGGGGTTTAGGGTTATAGGGTTTAGGGTTTCAGGTTTAGGGTTTAGGGTTTAGGGTTTAGGGTTTAGGGTTTAGTGTTTAGTATTTAGGGTATAGGGTTTAGGGTTTAGGGTTTTGTGTTTAGGGTTAAAGGTTTAGGGTTTAGGGTTTTGGGCTTAGGGATTATTGTTTAGGGTTTTTGGTTTCGGATTTAGGGTTTAACTTTTAGGGTTTAGCGTTTAGAGCTTAGGGTTTAGGGTTTAGTGTTTAGCATTTTGGATTTAGCGTTTTAGGGTTTAGGGTTTAAGGTTTATGGTTTAGGGTTTACTGTTTAGTGTTTAGTATTTAGGGTTTAAGGTTTAGGGTTTTGGGTTTTGGGTTTAGGGTATTTGTGTTTAGGGTTTTGGGTTTTGGGTTTAGTGTTTTGGGTTTCGGGTTTAGGATTTAGGGTATAGGTTATAGGGTTTAGGGTTTCAGGTTTCGGGTTTACGGTTTTGGGTTTGGGGTTTAGGGTTT
This sequence comes from Malania oleifera, assembly GCF_029873635.1. Lineage (NCBI taxonomy): Eukaryota > Viridiplantae > Streptophyta > Magnoliopsida > Santalales > Ximeniaceae > Malania > Malania oleifera. The sequence continues at coordinate 55,884 of NW_026651852.1, read as the reverse complement.
AGGGTTTTGTGTTTAGGGTTAAAGGTTTAGGGTTGAGGGCTTGGGGATTACAGTTTAGGGTTTAGGGTTTTAAGTTTTGGGTTATTGGGTTGTAGGGTTTAAGGTTTAGTGTTTGCGGTTTGGGGTTTGGGGTTTTAGGGTCAGGGTTTGGGGTTAGGGTTTTGGGTTTTGGGTTGAGGGTTTTTAGGGTTGAGGGTTTAGGGTTCAAAGTTTAGTGTTTGCATTTTAGGGTTTAGGGTTTAGGGTTTTTGGTTTAAGGTTTTGGTGTTTAGGTTTAAGGGTTTAGGTTTTAGAGTTTAAGGTTTAGGGTTTAGGGTTTAGGGTTTAGGGTTTAAGGTTTAGGGTTTAGGGGTTTAGGTTTTCGGGCTTAGGGTTCATGATTTAGGGTTTAGGATTTAGGGTTTAGGGTTTAGTGTTTAGGATTTAGGGTTTAGGGTAGGGTTTAGGGTTTTGGATTTAGGGTTTAGGTTTTAGTGTTTAGCGTTTAGGGCTTGGGGTTTAGGGTTTAGTGTTTAGCGTTTTGGATTTAGTGTTTAGTACTTAGGGTTTAGGGTTTAGGGTTTAGGGTTTTGGGGTTTAGATTTTAGGGTTTAGGTTTTATGGTTTAGGGTTTCGGGTTTAAAGTTTAGGGTTTAGGGTTTAGGGTTTTGGATTTAGGATTTAGGGTTTAGCGTTTAGGGTTTTAGGGTTTGGGGTTTAGGGTTTAGCGTTTAGGATTTAGGGTTTAGGGTTTAGTGTTTAGTATTTAGGGTTTAGGGTTTAGGGTTTAGGGTTTTCGATTTTCGGTTTCTGGTTTAAGGTTTAGTGTTTAGGGTCTTGGGCTTAGGGTTTAATGATTAGGGTTTAGGGTTTAGGGTTTTGGGTTTAGTGTTTCGAATTTAGCGTTTACGATTTGGGGTATTAGGGTTTAGGGTTTAGGGTTTAGGGTTTGGGGTTTGGGGTTTACTATTTAGTATTGAGGGTTTACGGTTTACGGTTTACGGTTTAAGTTTTGGGGTTTGGGGTTTTGGATTTGGGTTTAGGGTTTAGTGTTCAGGGTTTGGGGTTTAGGGTTTAGGGTCTCGGGTTTAGGGTTAGGGTTTAGTGTTTAGGATTTAGGGTTTACAATTTTGGGTAATATGGTAAAGGGTTTGGGGTTTTCGGTTTTCGATTTTGGGTTTTAGGTTTAGTGTTTAGGGTTTAGGGTTTGGTGTTTAGGGTTTCAGATTCAGCGTTTAGGGTTTAGGGTTTAGGATTCAGGGTTTAGGGTTATAGGGTTCAGGGATTCAGGTTTTGGGTTTAGGGATTCTGGTTTTGGGTTTAGGGTTTGAGGTTAGGCTTTAAGGTTTTTATGGTCTATGGTTTTTGATTACGCACCGAAACTGCGTAATCGGACGTTTAACCCGAGCTTTACGGTTTATATTTTTAATTAAATGTCTAAAATTGTCCAATATTTTAATAAAATGTCAAAGTCATCATTCTTGAATTTTGTTGCACTATTTATAAAGTTTTGGTAATTTTTTGTCGCAGGAAAATTCCCGAAAACCAAAACCGACACCTGTTCGTATTTCATTTATAACTTTTACGTCCAAGCTTCGATCGAGACAATTCAAATTTATAGGGAAAGACGAAAGGATCATCTACAACTTTCGTGTTTTGAGTTTTGTGATATACGGGCTCTAGAAGAGTCAGATTTGCGACGAACAGAGAACAAATAAAATGAGAAAATAAAAAATAATATTTGAATGAATATATGATGTGACCCGGCCATGCATGGTCGGGTCGGGTCAGTGCTATTCGGGTAAGGCTTCTCCTTTTTTCTTTTTAAACTCCTCCAGCGCAGCTTTTGGGGGCGGCTCTCCTCTTCTTTCTTCCCTCTTCTTCTTCTTCTTCTTCTTCTTTAGTTTGTTTTTTTTTTTTCTGCTTTGTTCCTTCTCTGTTTCCCTTTCCTTCTTCCCCTGTTCTTCCTTAGCTCTGCCTTTCCCTATCCTCTTCCTTGCCCTTTGTTCCAGTCCTCCTTCAGCACAGCACACAAGCACTCGAGAGATCCCTGCTGCAACTCCATCACAGTTCGGCCACTCCAGCCTGCAGCAACTCTTGCAGCAGCCTGCTGCCACCACAACAGACTCGCAGCAGCCCCAGTACAGCAACTCTTGCACCAGCCTTCATCACTGCCAAGCCGAAGCCACAACTCCTGCAGCAGTCAACCGAACCACCAGCCTCCTTGTTCCAACTGCAACACTAGCAACACAGCAGGCCTCTCGGCCCTGACGGAAGCTACTGCTCTGTTTTGTTCTCTCTCTCTCTCTCTCTCTCTCTCTCTCTCTCTCTCTCTCTTCTTCTCTTTCTCTTCCAGTTTTCTTCTTCACTTTTTATTGTTATTATTATTGTCATTGAGTCCTGAGTTAATTTGTATTGCAATTTATTAAAGTTTTGATTTTTTTTTTCTTACTTTGATTATTGTTTAGGGATTTTTGCTTGAAATATTTATTTAGTTTTTTTTTTCTATTGCAGTATTCAGTTATTTATTTATTTCTTTCTTTTCTTTCAATTAAGTTTGTGTTAGATTTGTTTAATGTTTCAATTTAGTAGTTTAATATGGTGATGTCTAGTTTTGTCCTAAAATAAAATAAATAAAAGAAGAAAAAAAAGATACAAAATATAAAAGTATTTTTTTTTATCAATGTTCCGTTTAGTTCAGGGTCAGTTTCATTAAAGTTTTTGTTTTTATTGCGTTCAGTTACTGTTTGAACTGCTTGAGTTTTTATTCGTGTCTATGTTTATGTGAGTTTTGCAATTGCGTATTTAAAGATCAAGGTTGTCATTTTTAATTAGCACGTGTTTCGGTTTTGTTTGAGTAGATTAGGGTTTCTATTCTGGCTATTTAATTCAGTGCAAGTTAGTTTTAGGATTTTAATTCGAGTGTTTGCTTTATATAAGTTTCAACCAACTTTGAAAACCCCGAATCTGAACTAAGTTCAGTGCATTTTTGTTTTCAATTGGGTAAACGTAAAATCTGATATTAAAACGCATTCCCTGAGGAGACGATCTAGCCTTTGGGCTTAATATTACACGACAGAACTCGTATACTTGGGATAGCTTCCGAGCTGCTCATTTTTCGAGTGAGTCAAGTTTTTGGCGCCGTTGCCGGGGAATTGCCACTTTTAATTTCGAATTTTGCATTTTCCCAATTATTTTTTTGATTTTCTTTTATTAAATAGAAAAAAAAATTGAAAATTGAAAAATTTTTAAAAATTTTGTCTGTTGCCGTGTTAGTGGATTTCTGCTGGCGATTGTGATGTTTGATGCCCTGGGTTCGAGATAATTCGAATCGATAGTGTAGACTTTCACCTAGCACCAGTAGGGATACACATAGCAATGAGTCTGACTTTTCACCTGTTAGTCCTGCGAGTGATTCTGAATTTGAGCAGAATAATCTGTTTGGCCATTATTTTGAAGAAGCTATGGCTGCACATGCACCACGTACACTTGAAGATTTTCTACAGCCTACACGCACATCTACACCTTTACGCATTATGTTGCCACAAGATGCACTGAATTTCACTCTTAAGCATGGCATGTTATCTGTGATTCCCCAATTTCATGGGATGGACTCTGAGAGTCCGTACCAACACTTGACAGACTTTGAGATGGTTTGCACCACTTTCATTAATAGGGCTGGGACTGATGAATACATTAAATTACGTTTGTTTCCCTTTTCTATGAAAGACAGGGCAAAAATCTGGTTTAATTCTTTGCGCCCTAACTCTATTACTAGCTGGGCTGAAATGCAGCGTGAGTTCTTACATAAGTTTTTTCCTCTTCAGAGAACTCAGTACCTGCAAAAGCAGATCAGTCAGTTCATGCAAAAAGATGGCGAGACATTCCAGGCATGTTGGGAGAGATTCAAGGACTTGACGAACATATGTCCGCACCATGGTTTCGAATCATGGAGGTTAGTGAATTATTTTTTTACTGCTTTAACCCCTGTGTGCAAACAATTTGTCCAGTCTATGTGCAATGGGATGTTCTTTCGTAAGGAACCAGACGAGGGCTTATCATTTTTAGACTATCTTGCTGAGAGTGCCCAGCAGTGGAACGCACGACCTGAACGGGTGTCGATAGCTACCCAACCTATCCGAGCAATCAGTGGCGGGGGCAGATATGAGGTTAAAGAGGACACTAGCTTACAGGCCCTTGTAGCTGCGTTATCTAAAAAATTGGAAGTCATGGAATCCGAAAAGTCAAAAGCTGAGATTTGCATGATTTGTGAGACTTCAGACCACAGACCTCAGGATTGTCAATTCTTACCTGTGTTGCAAGAGAGCAGATCTGATCAGGTATCATCGGCAAATTGGGTTAACAAGACGTAGAATCAGCCGCTCTCAAACACTTACAACCCGGGGTGGCGGAATCATCCAAACCTCCAATGGAGAAATGATCAGCCTGGTCCATCATCTTCACGATATCAGCAGGCACCTCAATCATATGCACCACCTCCGCAACCGACATACAATCCAGTCGTAGCTCCTCAACCGCAGTATCAACTACAACAGTTTTCTCGGAGCTACGCACCACCAAGATTCCAACCAGCGTTAGTCCCCATTCCAGTAAAGAAAGCTTTTAATGACAGTGTAGCGCAGGTGGCAACCATGCTCCAGCAATTCATGCAAATGCAAGTTACGACCAATGGAGAACCGACAGATGCCGTAAGCAAGATGAGTACACAACTTAATACCCAGGAAAAAGGAAAATTCCCTGCGCAGCCTCAGCCTAATCCCCAGGTATATAGACAACCACAACAGTTAGTGCACAATGTTTCAGGGGATACGTTTGAGTCAGCAAAAGCAGTTATTACTTTGCGAAGTGGAAAGGAAGTTCCCCGTCCTGAAATGGCCACTGACAAATGAACAACCACACCGACACCTGAGGTGACAAATGAGATTGATAAAGGAAAAGAAAAATCAGATGAGGCCAGCTTAAGTTTAACAAAGTCGGATAATAAAGAGGATGAGCCAGTTAAGGAATACCAACCTGTGGTACCATACCCTCAGCGTTTGACATCTGGACCAAGAGAAGACCACCTTCACTTGTCCGTTTGGCACCTTTGCTTTCCGCAGAATGCCATTCGGTCTATGTAATGCCCCTGCTACTTTCCAACGCTGTATGATGAGTATTTTCTTTGATATGTTAGATGATATGTGCGAAATTTTTATGGATGACTTTTCTGTGTTCGGTAAGTCTTTTGATCATTGTTTGACACATTTAATTGCGATTTTGAAAAGATGTGAGGAAAAGAATTTACTTCTAAACTGGGAAAAATGTCAATTTATGGTACGTAGTGGTTTAGTACTTGGACATTTGGTTTCTGAGCATGGTATAGAAGTTGACAGGGCCAAGGTAGAGCTGATTTTTCAGTTACCTATCCCTAAGATAGTTCCAGATATTCGCTCCTTCCTTGGCCATGCCAGTTTCTATAGACGTTTTATTGAGGGTTTCAGTAGTATTGCTAAACCATTATGTACCTTGTTGCAAAATGAAACTGAATTTTTGTGGACTGATGATTGTCAACAGGCCTTTGAAACACTAAAGCGACATTTGACTATTGCGCCTATCATTCAACCTCCTCGGTGGGACTTGCCATTTGAGATCATGACTGATGCTAGCGACTACGCTCTTGGTGCTGTTCTAAGTCAACGAATTGATAACAAGCCGTCGGTTATTTATAATGCCAGTCGAACCTTGAACGATGCTCAAAGAAATTATACTACCACTAAGAAGGAATTACTAGTTGTTGTTTTTGCTTTAGAAAAATTTCGCTCTTATGTCATTAGGGCACCTGTCATTATTTTCACTGACCACTCTGCTTTGAAATATTTATTAGCAAAGAAGGACGCCAAGCCTAGATTGATCAGGTGGATTCTACTCCTCCAGGAATTCGATATCACCATACGCGATAAAAAGGGCGTGGAAAACGTTGTAGCTGACCATCTTTCTCGGTTGCAGCTACCCGAGGTACTAGTGTCCCCTCCCTTGAATGATGACTTTCCTGATGAACGTCTCTTTGCTGTGTCACGCGCTCCATGGTTCGCCGACATTGTGAATTATCTCGTCACAGACCGGATGCCAGACCATTGGCTCACCCGGGACAAGCGTAAGTTCTTAGCTGAGGTAAGACATTATTATTTTGATAATCCATACTTGTTCAAATATTGTTCTGACCAATTGGTGCGTAGATGTGTTCCATATGATGAATTTAATTCTGTGATGCATTTTTACCATGGTGGGATATGTGGAGGCCACTTTGCTGCTAAGAAAACTGTTTCAAAAATATTACAAAGTGAACTCTACTGGCCTACCATGTTTAAAGATGTTGAAAATTTTTGTAAAGCATGTAAGGCCTGTCAAAAATTAGGAAAAATTACTACCAAGAATGAAATGCCTATGTCCCCCATATTGACTCTTGAGATTTTTGATTGTTGGGGTATTGATTTTATGGGACCTTTCCTTATTTCTTTTGGGCATTCTTACATTTTGGTCGCTGTGGACTATATTTCTAAATGGGTGGAGGCAATACCTTGTTGAACCAATGACCACAAGGTTGTCATACGTTTTCTCAAAGAGTTATTTGCACGCTTTGGCATGCCCAAGGCAATCATTAGTGACGGAGGGTCCCATTTCTGTAACAAACCTTTTGAAAAACTCATGCAAAAATATGGTGTAACCCACAAAGTCTCTGCCCCTTACCACCCTCAAACCAATGGTCAAGCTGAATTGGCCAATAGAGAGATCAAAACGATACTTGAGAAAACCGTGCGTCCTAATCGTAAGGACTGGTCAGAAAAACTTGTTGATGCACTTTGGGCCTACCGAACAGCTTTCAAGACAAACTTAGGGATGTGTCCCTACAGGTTAGTATACTGTAAGGCATGTCATTTACCTGTTGAAATTCAACATCGTGCTTTATGGGCTATCAAACAGATTAACCTTTCATTTGATGATGCCACAGGTTTAAGAAAATTGCAGGTATGTGAGCTTGAAGAATCTCGAAGGGACACTTATGATAATGCTCGTTTGGCTAAGGAGCGGATGAAGTTGCTACATGATAGGAACATCAAAGAAAAACAACTTTTCCCTTCTCAACAAGTGCTACTCTATGACTCCCGACTGCATGTGTTTCCTGGGAAATTGAAATCCCGGTGGGGTGGTCCGTATATTGTTGAAAAAGTTCATTCTCATGGTGCGGTAGAGATTGTAGATCAGAAGAATGGCAACCGCTTCACAATCAATGGACAGCGCCTAAAGCCTTTCATGACCCCATTCGATGTCGACAAAGAGGTCTTGCTTTTGCAAGACCCTAGGGGAGTCCTCTGACCTTTCAATGTTACTGTTTTCTTTTTATTTTTATTTTTATTTTATTTTTTGCTTATTTCTTTTAGTTGTGTTTTTCCCTTTTCTTTCTTTTTACATTAGTCAGTAGTACTTTTCCATTAGTTGTTTACCGTGCACAATTTTATTTCCCCTGCGCTTTCACATTGAGGACAATGTTCCACTTTAGTTGGGGGGGGTGAGCATTCGCATGTGACATTGTGCACGTACACGTACCGAGTTTCATATTATTAAAAAACAAAAAAAAAAAACAAAAAAATCAAAAAGAAAGAGAGAAATAAAGGAGGAGTACTGAAGGAATTACACTGCACTATGCCATGCTTAACATTGCGTATACCTTTCGCATACTAGCATATAACTTATGAATGACACACTTGAGTTAATCATGCATAATTTCTCTCCATATGATCTTATGACTCCATGAAGAATCGATTGGTAGTACATTCGTGTTAATTTGACTATATAATTTCCTGTATTTACACGGCATCTCACGAGGCTGAATAAACACATTCACGTGATTCATTACACTTAGGGTTTCTTGTGAGCACTGAGAGAGCACCCGTGGAGACTATGACACCTTGTGAGATATCCTTGAACTATTTATCGTCCTTTGGAGTGTTAATATCAAATCAGAGTTCATAGAACTCAATTCTCTTTTTCTGGATGATTCCTTTGTACACTAGTCTTTGTTTTTTTTGATTTGCTAACTTAGAGGTGACACCTAGTGGGGAGATAGAAACCTAGGTCTTGTAGCCTACTCAAGATGTGAAAGCTAAGCCACCCCTAGAGATAGACTTAATTCATGGACCCCTATTTGAGCTCAATTCCCATTGATGGTATGAAGATTACAAAAGAAGTGTAATATTGTCCTTATTGCTCAAGAAAAGACAGAAAAAAAAGAATGAGCAGAAAAAAAAAAAGCAATACACATGCACATGAAATGAAATGTCAATGCCGGCCTAAATACATATCACAAAAGTCAAGGACGACACATATTTTTCATGTATGAAGATTCTTCAACCGATTAATGCCTCAGATGTATTCACGACAAGTTTGTGAGTAAGTTGATATGGGGTGGTCTTAGTTGGATATGGCGAGTAGGTGAGAAGATGCCAGGGTGAAGGACCCGACACCTTATAGATAGGCTAGATCCTTTCCAGACTAGTCCACTCCATATACTTAGCGTTGTTCCTTTTAATATGTGGGATGTTTGATCTCCTCCTCGCATATGATGAGTGAACCCATTTTCTTTGAGTGTTCTTGAGGGTATACCAGTTAGGCTGAGTCAAAGCGACCGTTCTATAGGTGTCCACTTGCGTCCTAGGTGTACTGAGTCACACATCACACACACCTCGAGAGTTTACCTATTTATATTCGAACTTATATGATTGCATTAACTCTGAATGTGCCATTGATTAACTTCATGTGAAGTATACTGCTCTCAAATCACATATAAACGATGAAACTTGCATGAGTGACGTGCTTTGAAGTCATGCGTATTGAATATGAACGAGCTTGTGTGAAATTCAGTTATGTTCTTGTATGTGAAGTGGTATAATATTGTTGCATGTGCATTGATTTCATGATTATTGGATTTTGTAGTTGTAGGCACCGCCCTGAAATTCATTCACGTCATTTGCTAGAGACTAGCAAAACGTTAGTTGGGGGGTGTGATTACGCACCGAAACTGCGTAATTGGACGTTTTACCCGAGCTTTACGATTTATATTTTTAATTAAATGTCTAAAATTATCCAATATTTTAATAAAGTGCCAAAGTCATCATTCTTGAATTTTATTGCACTATTTATAAAGTTTTGGTAATTTTTTGTCGCATGAAAATTCCCGGGAACCAAAACCGACACCTGTTTGTATTTCATGCATAACTTTTCCGTCCAAGCTCCGATCTAGACATTTCAAATTTCTGCAGAAAGAAAAAAGGATCATCTACAACTTTCGTGCTTTGAGTTTTGTGAGATACAAGCTCCAAAAGAGTCATATTTGTGATGAACAGAGAACAAATAAAATGAGAAAATAAAAAAATATATTTGAATGAATATATGATGTGACCCGGTGTCACGGTCCGCCTTTTTCACACCGTTGTGAAGGGCCGTACGGCGCTAGCTAAAGCACTCTTGCTTAACTAGCCAGCCTTTTGTTTACCAACATTCATCCACGGAACACTTTCATTAACATTCAATCAGATAGCAGCGGAAATAATAATCAATTCAGGAAAGCCGTGGCAACCAAGCAGTAAATATTGAAGCAAACGTAATTCATTAACAAATCCTCCGTTGACATGTTGTACTTAGCGAGGGAGGCAAGTAGGCTAAGCACGTTGACAATTGCTAGTGAGTTTTACAATGATTGATGAACACTCACCCTCCCCTAAAGAGCTTTCTAGGCCATTCTCACTCTAGCACTAGGAAACATCAAAGTGACCGAGGAGTCATACTGCCTTATTTGGATTACAATGAAAGAAATACTAGAAAATAACCCTACACTAGTATTTACATGATAGAAACCCATCCCAAACACACGAGATAAGCGGTCATAGGCAAGCATAATGCCCTGAACAAGCTTAGCCCGTGACATTCTCCCCCACTTATGCGGTCGACGTCCTCGTAGACTTTTGGCGATAGGTACACTTGAACTTTGTCCACGAATGGCTTCAAATCTTCCACTGAAATCCAGCTGATTTCTTTGTCATTAAGGCATTTCCACTCCACTAGGAACTTCTGTCGCTTCTTCCTTGAGGATATGAACTTTCTGTCTGCAAGGATCTCTTTAACATCATGTCTGTCAGGTTGCACTATCTTCAACTCTGCGCTGTTTGACTGACTTCTGCTCAGGTTGTTGGTGTTGGCGTTGAATGGCTTGAGGCAATTGACATGAAATTGAGGTTTTCTCTCCTGATCTGCCTACTTCTTCATCTGCTTAGAAGCTTTCTCCAGATAGGCTTGGGCAAAATCTGCATTCTTTCTCCCTTCGCTGGTGAAGATGTACGCCCTGGGACTCTTTCGTCTGTACTGCTCACCCACTGTGTGAGGTAACAGCGGCAGCTGGCCTGTAACAAGCTCAAAAGGGCTCTTTTTGGTTGTTGAGCGCCTTTGGGCATTGCCACAGAATGGAGCCACATCAAGTAGTTGCACGCCATTCTTCTGATTGTCGTTGACACAATGGCACAAGTACTCATCTAGTAGCTCTCTGAATCTCTTCATCTGTTCGTCTGTCTGTCGATGATAACTCGAAGATATGTCAAGGTGTGACCTGAATATTCTGAAAAACTCTATCAAGAAGTTGTCAGTGAACATTAAATCTTGGTCACAAATAATAACTTGGGGAACACCCCAATATCTCACAATAGTCACAAGGAATAATTGTGTCGTCCCCTCTGCCGAACAGTACTTTGGTGCGGCCATGAAAGTACCATACTTCTTCCGCTCCCCCTTGTCTTGTCGGCAAGTGAGACAAGTTTTGGTATAATCAACCACATCATCCCGCATGTGCGGCCAATAATACCTCCCCAGTAGTCCTGTCATTGGAGTCATTCTCCGTGAATACCCCTTAATGAACTTCCTGCAGTAACTAGTAAGGCCAAGAAAGGAACGCAACTCCTTCACTGTTGTGGGGATCTTCCGTTCTTGAATCCTCCTTACCTTCTCCATATCCCTCCGGATACGACCTTGTTCAACGACTTGACCAAGGAATTTGTTGCTCCGCCGAGCGAAAGAGAAATTCTCCTTCTTCAAATTCAGACTGTTTCCCTTCAGCCTGTCGAACACCTTCCGTAGATGCTCTTCATGTTTCCTTTGAAACGACACCGATGCTCCCAACGGTGTTTTGGAAGGGCGAACACATCCCACTTCCACTTCATCAAGCTGTTTCCCTAACTCTACTATCTCTCTAGGCGCAATCCAACATGGCCTTTTAGCAGGTGGTTTCACTCCTGATAACAACTTGATCTCTTGCTCCACAGTCCATCGTGAAGGCAAATTTTGAGGCAGCTTATCAGGCAACACCTCCTTATCCTCATCCAACACCGCTTGGATGGTCGTAGGCTCCAGATCTTGGCCTACTTCTTTGTCTACCACCACCGTGGCTAGACGTGTCTGCTCACCCTGAAAGGGACTTCCCTTCGTCTCCTTTAGTTGCAACGACTTGCACCATGCACGAGTGATCTCCCATCTGACACAGGGAACCAGCCGAAGGCATCAGCACTGCCCTCGTCCCCATTAGGAACTCCATTCCTAAAATGACTGGATAGTCATCCAATGGCACTGCTGTGAAATTCGCATGACCTTCCCACTGTCCAAGCTTTATAACCACTTGCTTGGCTACTCCCAGAGTAGGCTGGGCTACAGAGTTAACTGCTTTCACGCGTCCTGTATCCTTCTCTAAGGATAAGTTGAGTCTTCCTGCTTCCAACTGCGAAACAAAATTATGAGTAGCTCCCGTATCCACCATAGCGCGAGTACTCTTCCCATTATCCTCAAGTCCACAAACATTAACCCTTTTGCTCGTGTAACTTTCGGTGTTTTTGCCTGCTTTTCCAATGCGTTCACCAACCGCACTGAACCCACCCTCGGGGCTTCATCCTCTTCCCCATCGTCTTCCACTGCCTGTTCTGCAATAGAAGCCTGTAAGGCATTAAGTGATGCTTTGTGAGGGCACTCAAAAACTCTATGAGGATCTCGACACAAGAAACACTCAATTTTACTCTTCCCCTTTCCATTGGGTGTGTTGAACCCTTGAGACGACGAAGCTTCCTGCGAGGTTGATAATTTAGAGTCGGCTCCCCCACTCATGGGTTTGCCATTCTTGAAAGACTTTCCACTGTTTCCCTCTCTGCCAAACCGTTTGGACGAAGCGGTCTCATCACCAGCGTAGTCTGTCAAGCGCTCTGCAGCCGCTTGTGCAGTTGACAAGTCTTGAACTCTTTGCCTATGAAGTTCAGTTCTTGCCCACGGTTTCATCCCCTCTAGAAAATAGAACAACTTGTCCTTCTCCGACATATCCCGAATATCCAACATTAAAGCAGAAAATTGTTTCACATAGTCACTGATTGACCCCGTATGCTTGAGATCTCTCAGTTTTCTCCTTGCATTATACTCAACATTTTCAGGAAAGAATTGGGCCTTGAGCTCTCTCCTCAAGTCTGCCCAACTATCAATCACACAGTTTCCATTCTCAATTTCTCTGTACTTGGTACGCCATCACAGTTTGGCATCACCAACCAAATACATGGTCGCAGTATCCACCTTTGCCTGTTCTGAGGCCATCCTCACAACGCGAAAGTACTACTCCACATCAAACAAGAAGTTCTCTAACTCCTTGGCATCTCGGGCACCCCCATACGTCCTGGGTTCTGGCACCTTGGTCTTGCTGACTCCCGAAGTGTTGGAGTTCCCCATAGCAAGAACCATCACATTTACCTTTGCATCCAGATCTGCCATCCAGGTTTGCAAAGTTTCCACAGTGTGGCGAAAGTCCTCTGACATGTCGCCTATCAAACCTGCTTGATGTTTTTGTGATCCCCTCACTTCATCAACAAGTTCTCTCATCTGGGCCACCTCCGCGGCCATAGTGTTGGTTGACTCTTCAACCTGTGCTTCCAGCACGCTGATCCTCTCAGCATTGTTTGGTGCCATGGTCACTTACCAAAGCTTTCCAAACCCAACAAAGAAAGGCAATTGAATTCACGTAGCAACTCAACCTTGGGCTCTCACCAAGTGTCACCGACTTGGGCTCTAATACCAAATGTCACGGTCCGCCTTTTTCACACCGTTGTGAAGGGCCGTGCGGCGCTAGCTAAAGCACTCTTGCTTAACTAGCCAGCCTTTTGTTTACCAACATTCATCCATGGAACACTTTCATTAACATTCAATTAGATAGCAGCGGAAATAATAATCAATTCAGGAAAGCCGTGGCAACCAAGTAGTAAATATTGAAGCAAACGTAATTCATTAACAAATCCTCCGTTGACATGTTGTACTTAGCGAGGGAGGCAAGTAGGCTAAGCACGTTGACAATTGCTAGTGAGTTTTACAATGATTGATGAACACTCACCCTCCCCTAAAGAGCTTTCTAGGCCATTCTCACTCTAGCACTAGGAAATATCAAAGTGACCGAGGAGTCATACTGCCTTATTTGGCTTACAATGAAAGAAATACTAGAAAATAACCCTACACTAGTATTTACATGATGGAAACCCATCCCAAACACACGAGATAAGCGGTCATAGGCAAGCATAATGCCCTGAACAAGCTTAGCCCGTGACACCCGGCCATGCATGGCCGGGTCGGGTCAGTGCTATCTAGGTAGGGCTTCTCCTTTTTTCTTTTTAAACTCCTCCAACGCAACTCTTGGGGGCGGCTCTCCTCTTCTCTCTTCCCTCTTCTTCTTCTTCTTCTTCTTCTTCTTCTTATTTAGTTAGTTTTTTTTTTTTTTTTTTTCTGCTTTGTTCCTTCTCTATTTCCCTTTCCTTCTTCCCCTGTTCTTCCTTAGCTCTGCCTTTCCCTATCCTCTTCCGTGCCTTTTGTTCCAGTCCTCCTTCAGCACAGCACACAAGCACTCGACAGATCCCTGCTGCAACTCCATTATATAGTTCGGTCACTCCAGCCTGCAGCAACTCTTGCAGCAGCCTGCTGCCACCACAACAGACCAGCAGCAGCCCGAGTACAGCAACTCTTGCACCAGCCTTCATCACTGCCAAGCCGAAGCCACAACTCCAGCAGCAGTCAACCGAACCACTAGCCTCCTTGTTCCAACTGCAACACTAGCAACACAGCAGGCCTCTCAGCCCTGACAGAATCTACTACTCTGTTTTGTTTTTTCTCTCTCTCTCTCTCTCTCTCTCTCTCTCTCTCTCTCTCTCTTCTTCTCTTTCTCTTCCAGTTTTCTTCTTCACTTTTTATTGTTATTATTATTGTCATTGAGTCCTGAGTTAATTTGTATTGCAATTTATTAAAGTTTTGATTTTTTTTTTTCTTACTTTGATTATTGTTTAGGGATTTTTGCTTGAAATATTTATTTAGTTTTTTTTTTCTATTGCAGTATTCAGCTATTTATTTATTTCTTTCTTTTCTTTCAATTAAGTTTGTGTTAGATTTGTTTAATGTTTCAATTTAGTAGTTTAATATGGTGATGTCTAGTTTTGTCCCAAAATAAAATAAAAAAAAGAAGAAAAAAAAAGATACAAAATATAAAATTATTTTTTTTTATCAAAGTTCCATTTAGTTCAGGGTCAGTTTCATTAAAGTTTTTGTTTTTATTGCATTCAGTTACTGTTTGAACTGCTTGAGTTTTTATTCGTGTCTATGTTTATGTGAGTTTTGCAATTGCGTATTTAAAGATCAAGGTTGTCATTTTTAATTAGCACGTGTTTCGGTTTTGTTTGAGTAGATTAGGGTTTCTATTCTGGCTATTTAATTCAGTGCAAGTTAGTTTTAGGATTTTAATTCGAGTGTTTGCTTTATATAAGTTTCAACCAACTTTGAAAACCCCGAATCTGAACTAAGTTCAGTGCATTTTTGTTTTCAATTGGGTAAACGTAAAATCTGATATTAAAACGCATTCCCTGAGGAGACGATCTAGCCTTTGGGCTTAATATTACACGACAGAATTCGTATACTTGGAATAGCTTACGAGCTGCTCATTTTTCGAGTGAGTCAAGTTTTTGGCGCCGTTACCTGGGAATTGCCAGTTCTAATTTCGAATTTTGTGTTTTCCCAATTATTTTTTTGATTTTCTTTTATTAAATAGAAAAAAAATGAAAAAAAAATGAAAAATTGAAAAATTAAAAAAAAATTTGTTTGTTACCATGTTAGTGGATTTCTGCTGGCGATTGTGATGTTTGATGCCCTGGGTTCGAGATAATTCGAATCGATTGTGTAGACTTTCACCTAGCACCAGTAGGGATACACATAGCACTGAGTTTGACTTTTCACCTGTTAGTCCTACGAGTGATTCTGAATTTGAGCTAAATAATCTGTTTGGCCATTATTTTGAAGAAGCTATGGCTGCACATACACCACGTACACTTGAAGATTTTCTACAGTCTGCACACACATCTACACCTTCATGCATTGTGTTGCCACAAGATGCACCGAATTTCACTCTTAAGCATGACATGTTATCTGTGATTCCCCAATTTCATGGGATGGACTCTGAGAGTCCATACCAACACTTGACAGAATTTAAGATGGTTTGCACCACTTTCATTAATAGGGCTGGTACTGATGAATACATTAAATTACATTTGTTTCCCTTTTCTATGAAAGACAGGGCAAAAATCTAGTTTAATTCTTTGCGCCCTAACTCTATTACTAGCTGGACTGAAATGCAGCGTGAGTTCTTACATAAATTTTTTCCTCTTCAGAGAACTCAATACTTGCAGAAGCAGATCAGTCAGTTCATGAAAAAAGATGGCGAGACATTCCAGGCATGTTGGGAGAGATTCAAGGACTTGATGAACATATGCCCGCACCATGGTTTCGAATCATGGAGGTTAGTGAATTATTTTTTTACTGCTTTAACCCCTGTGTGCAAACAATTTGTCGAGTCTACGTGCAATGGGATGTTCTTTCGTAAGGAACCATACGAGGGCTTATCATTTTTAGACTATCTCGCTGAGAGTGCCCAGTAGTGGAACGCACGACCTGAACGGGTGTCGATAGCTGCCCAACCTATCGGAGCAATCAGTGGCAGGGCCAGATATGAGGTTAAAGAGGACACTACCTTACAGGCCCTTGTAGCTGCGTTATCTAAAAAGTTAGAAGTCATGGAATCCGAAAAGTCAAAAGCTGAGATTTGCACGATTTGTGAGACTTCAGACCACAGACCTCAGGATTGTCAATTCTTACCTGTGTTGCAAGAGAGCAGATCTGATCAGGTATCATCGGCAAATTGGGTTAACAAGACGCAGAATCAGCCGCTCTCAAACACTTACAACCCGGGGTGGCGGAATCATCCAAACCTCCAATGGAGAAATGATCAGCCTGGTCCATCATCTTCACGATATCAGCAGGCACCTCAATCATATGCACCGCCTCCGCAACCGACATACAATCCAGTCGTAGCTCCTCAACCGCAGTATCAACCGCAACAGTTTTCTCGGAGCTACGCACCACCAGGATTCCAACCAGCGTTAGTCCCCATTCCAGTAAAGAAAGCTTCTGATGATAGTGTAGCGCAGGTGGCAACCATGCTCCAGCAATTCATGCAAATGCAAGTTACGACCAATGGAGAACCGAAAGATGCCGTAAGCAAGATGAGTAGCAGCTTAATACCCTGGAAAAAGGAAAATTCCCTGCGCAGCCTCAGCCTAATCCCCAGGTATATAGACAACCACAAAAGTTAGTGCACAATGTTTCAAGGGATACGTTTGAGTCAGCAAAAGCAGTTATTACTTTGCGAAGTGGAAAGGAAGTTCCCCGTCCTGAAATACCAACCTATGGTACCATACCCTCAGCGTTTGACATTTAGGGTTTAGGATTTAGGGTTTTTAGGGTCTAGGGTTTCGGGTTTAGGGTTTGGGTTTAGGGTTTTGTGTTTAGGGTTTAGGGTTTAGGGTCTCGGGTTTAGGGTTTAGGGTTTAGTGTTTAGGATTTAGGGTTTACGATTTGGGGTATTAGGGTTTAGGGTTTGGGGTTTTGGGTTTTGGGTTTAAGGTTTAGTGTTTAGGGTTTAGGCTTTAGGGTTATACGGTTTAGGGTTATTGGGTTTAGGGTTTAGGGTTTAGGGTTATAGGGTTTAGGGATTCAGGTTTTGGGTTTAGGATTTGGGGTTAGGGTTTAGGGTTTAGGATTTAGGGTTTTTAGGGTCTAGGGTTTAGTGTTTAGGGTTTAGGGTTATGGCTTAGGGTTTAAGGTTTAGGGTTGAGTGTTTAGTCTTTGGGTTTAGGGTTTAGGGTTTAGGGTTTAGGTTTTATGGTTAGGGTTTCGGGTTTAAAGTTTAGGGTTTAGGGTTTAGGGTTTTGGATTTTGGATTTAGGGTTTAGCGTTTAGGGTTTTAGGGTTTGGGGTTTTGGGTTTAGGGTTTAGGGTTTAGGGTTTAGGGTTTTCGCTTTTCGATTTCTGGTTTAAGGTTTAGTGTTTAGGGTCTAGGGCTTATGGTTTAACAGTTAGGGTTTAGGGTTTAGGGTTTAGGGTTTAGTGTTTGGGATTTAGCGTTTACGATTTGGGGTATTAGGGTTTATGGTTTTGGGTTTAGGGTTTAGTATTGAGGCTTTAGGGTTTAGTGTTTAGGGTTTAGGGTTTAGGGTTTAGGGTTTACTGTTTAGGGTTTAGGGTTTAGGGTTTAGGGTTTAGTGTTTAGTACTTAGGGTTTAGGGTTTAGGGTTTTGGGGTTTAGATTTTAGGGTTTAGGTTTTATGGTTTAGGGTTTCAGGTTTAAAGTTTAGGGTTTAGGGTTTAGGGTTTTGGATTTACGATTTAGGGTCTAGCGTTTAGGGTTTGGGGTTTAGGGTTTAGCCTTTAGGGTTTAGGGTTTAGGGTTTAGTGTTTAGTATTTAGGGTTTAGGGGTTAGGGTTTTCGATTGTCGGTTTCTGGTTTAAGGTTTGGTGGTTAGAGTCTAGGGCTTAGGGTTTAACGGTTTGGGTTTAGGGTTTAGGGTTTAGTGTTTCGGATTTAGCGTTTACGATTTGCGGTATTAGGGTTTAGGGTTTGGGGTTTAGGGTTTAGGGTTTAGGGTTTAGTATTTACGGTTTAGGGTTTAGTGTTTAGGGTTTAGGGTTTGAGGTTTAGGGTTTACTGTTTTGTATTGAGGGTTTAGGGTTTAGGGTTTATAGTTTAGGTTTTGGGGTTTAGGGTTTTGGATTAGGGTTTAAGGTTTTGGATTAGGGTTTAGGGTTTAGTGTTTTGGGTTTAGGGTTTAGGGTTTAGGGTCTCAGGTTTACGGTTAGGGTTTAGTGTTTAGGATTTAGGGTTTACAATTTTGGGTATTATGGTATAGGGTTTGGGGTTTTCGGTTTTCGATTTCAGGTTTAAGGTTTAGTGTTTAGGGTTTAGGGTTTGGCGTTTAGGGTTTCAGGTTCAGCGTTTAGGGTTTAGGGTTTAGGGTTCAGGGTTTAGTGTTATAGGGTTTAGGGATTCAGGTTTTGGGTTTAGGGATTTAGGTTTTGGGTTTAGGGTTTGGGGTTACGATTTTGGGTTTAGGGCTTTTAGGGTCTATGGTTTACGGTTTAGGGCTTACGGTTTAGGGTTTAGGTTTTAGGGTATAGGGTTTTGGGTTTGGGGTTTAATGTTTTGTGTTCAGGGTTTACAGTTTCGAATTTTGGGTTTTGGGTTTAGGGTTTAAGGTTTAAGGTTTAGGGTCTAGAGCTTAGGGTTTAGGGGTTAGGGTTTAGGGTTTATGGTTTAGGGTTTAGGGTTTAGGGTTAACTGTTTAGTATTTAGGGTTTAGGATTTAGAATTTTTAGGGTCTAGGGTTTCAAGTTTTGGGTTTGGGTTTAGGGTTTTGGGTTTTGGGTCTCGGGTTTAGGGTTTAGGGTTTAGTGTTTAGGATTTAGGGTTTACGATTTGGGGTATTAGGGTTTAGGGTTTGGGGTTTTGGGTTTGGGTTTGGGGTTTAGGGTTTACGGTTTAGGGTTTACGGTTATAGGGTTTAGGGATTCAGGTTTTGGGTTTAGGATTTGGGGTTAGGAATCAGGGTTTAGGGTTTAGGGTTTAGGGTTTGGGGGTTTGGGTTTTGGGTTTCGGGTTTACGGTTTAGTGTTTAGGGTTTAGGCTTTAGGGTTATACGGTTTATGGTTATTGGGTTTTGGATTTTGGGTTTAGGGTTTAGGCTTTAGGGTTTACGATTATAGGGTTTAGGGATTCAGGTTTTGGGTTTAGGATTTGGGGTTAGGAATCAGGGTTTAGGATTTAGGGTTTTTAGGGTCTAGGGTTTAGGGTTTATGGTTAGGGTTTAGGGTTTAGGGTTTAGGGTTTAGTGTTTAGTACTTAGGGTTTAGGGTTTAGGGTTTTGGGGTTTGGATTTTAGGGTTTAGGTTTTATGGTTACGGTTTCAGGTTTAAAATTTAGGGTTCAGGGTTTAGAGTATTGGATTTAGGATTTAGCGTTTAGCGTTTAGGGTTTGGGGTTTAGGGTTTGGCTTTTAGGGTTTAGTGTTTCGTACTTTGGGTTTAGGGTTTAGGGTTTTCGATTTTCAGCTTTTTGTTTAAGGTTTAGTGTTTAGGGTCTAGGGCTTAGGGTTTAATGGTTAGGGTTTAGGGTTTAGGGTTTAAGGTTTAGTGTTTATGATTTAGCGTTTACGATTTGGGGTATTAGGGTTTCGGGTTTAGGGTTTAGGGTTTAAGGTTTAGTATTTAGGGTTTAGGGTTTAGTGTTTAGGGTTTAGGGTTTGGGGTTTAGGGTTTACTGTTTAGTATTGGGGTTTTAGGGTTTAGGGTTTACGGTTTAGGTTTTGGGGTTTAGGGTTTTGGATTAGGGTTTAGGGTTTGGGGTTTTGGGTTTTGGGTTTCGGGTTTAAGGTTTAGTGTTTAGGGTTTAGGCTTTAGGGTTATACGGTTTAGGGTTATTGGGTTTTGGGTTTCGGGTTTAGGGTTTAGGGTTTAGGGTTATAGGGTTTAGGGATTCAGGTTTTGGGTTTAGGGTTTGGGGTTAGGGTTTAGGGTTTAGGGTTTAGGGTTTAAGATTTAGGGTTTTTAGGGTCTAGGATTTAGGGTTTAGGGTTAGGGTTTAGGGTTTAGGGTTTAGGGTTTAGTGTTTAGTACTTAGGGTTTAGGGTTTAGGGTTTAGGTTTTAGGGTTTAGGGTTTTGGGGTTTAGATTTTATGGTTTAGGTTTTATGGTTAGGGTTTCGGGTTTAAAGTTTAGGGTCAAGGGTTTTGGGTTTTGGATTTACAATTTAGGGGTTTTGGGTTTTGGGTTTCGGGTTTAAGGTTTAGTGTTTAGGGTTTAGGGTTTAGGGTTATTGGGTTTTGGGTTTCGGGTTTAGGGTTTAGGGTTTAGGGTTTAGGGTTTAGGGTTATAGGGTTTAGGGATTCAGGTTTTGGGTTTAGGGTTTGGGGTTAGGGTTTTGGGTTTAGGATTTAGGGTTTTTAGGTTCTAGGGTTTAGGGTTTAGGGTTTAGGATTTATGGTTTAGGGTTAGGGTTTAGGGTTTAGGGTTTAGGGTTTAGTGTTTAGTACTTAGGGTTTAGGGTTTAGGGTTTAGGGTTTAGGGTTTTTGGGTTTAGATTTTAGTGTTTAGGTTTTATGGTTAGGGTTTCGGGTTTAAAGTTTAGGGTCTAGGGTTTAGGGTTTTGGATTTACGATTTAGGGTTTAGCATTTAGGGTTTTAGGGTTTGGGGTTTAGGGTTTAGCCTTTAGGGTTTAGTGTTTAGTATTTAGGGTTTGGGTTTAGGGTTTAGGGTTTTCGATTTTCGGTTTCTGGTTTAAGGTTTAGTGTTTAGGGTCTAGGGCTTAGGGTTTAACGGTTAGGGTTTAGGGTTTAGGGTTTAGGGTTAGTATTTAGGATTTAGCGTTTACGATTTGCGGTATTAGGGTTTAGGGTTTGGGGTTTAGGGTTTAGGGTTTAGGGTTTAGTATTTAGGGTTTAGGTTAGGGTTTACGGTTTGGGGTTTAGGGTTTACTATTTTGTATTGAGGGTTTAGGGTTTAGGGTTTACGGTTTAGGTTTTGGGGTTTAGGGTTTTGGAATAGGGTTTATGGTTTTGGATTAGGGTTTAGGTTTTAGTGTTTGGGGTTTAGGGTTTAGGGTTTAGGGTCTTGGGTTTAGGGTTAGGGTTTAGTGTTTAGGATTTAGGGTTTATAGTTTTGGGTATTATGGTGTAGGGTTTGGGGTTTTCGATTTTCGGTTTCAGGTTTAAGGTTTTGTGTTTAGGGTTTAGCGTTTCGGGTTTAGCGTTTAGGGTTTAGGGTTTAGGGTTTAGGGTTTAGGGTTCAGGGTTTAGGGTTATAGCGTTTAGGGATTCAGGTTTTGGATTTAGGGATTCCGATTTTGCTTTTAGGGTTTGTGGTTAGGGTTTAGGGTTTAGGGTTTAGGGTTTTTAGGGTCTAGGGTTTACGGTTTAGGGCTTAGGGTTTAGGGTTTAGGTTTTAGGGTTTAGGGTTTAGGGTTTTGGGTTTGGGGTTTAATGTTTAGTATTTAGGGTTTAGGGTTTCGGATTTTGGGTTTTGGGTTTAGGGTTTAAGGTTTAAGGTTTAGGGTCTAGGGCTTAGGGTTTAGGGTTTAGGGTTTAGGGTTTAGGGTTTAGGGTTTACTGTTTAGTATTTAGGGTTTAGGGTTTAGGGTTTAGGATTTAGGATTTTTAGGGTCTAGGGTTTTGGGTTTTGGGTTTGGGTTTAGGGTTTAGGGTTTAGGGTTTAGTGTTTAGGATTTAGGGTTTACGATTTGGGGTATTAGGGTTTAGGGTTTGGGGTTTTGGGTTTTGGGTTTCGGGTTTAAGGTTTAGTGTTTAGGGTTTAGGCTTTAGGGTTATACGGTTTAGGGTTATTGGGTTTTGGGTTTTGGGTTTAGGGTTTAGTGTTATAGGGTTTAGGGATTCAGGTTTTGGGTTTGGGTTTAGGATTTAGGGTTTTTAGGGTCTACGGTTTAGGGTTTTGGGTTTAGGGTTTAGGGTTTAGGGTTTAGGGTTTAGGGTTTAGGGTTTAGGGTTTAGGGTTAGGGTTTAGGGTTTAGGGTTTAGGGTTTAGTGTTTAGTACTTAGGGTTTAGGGTTTTGGGGTTTAGATTTTAGGGTTTAGGATTTATGGTTAGGGTTTGGGGTTTAAAGTTTAGCGTTTAGTGTTTAGGGTTTTGGATTTTGGATTTAGGGTTTAGCGTTTAGGGTTTTAGGGTTTGGGGTTTAGGGTTTAGCCTTTAGGGTTTAGGGTTTAGGGTTTAGTGTTTAGTATTTAGGGTTTAGGGTTTAGGGTTTAGGGTTTAGGGTTTAGCATTTTCGATTTTTGGTTTCTGGTTTAAGGTTTAGTGTTTAGGGTCTAGGGCTTAGGGTTTTGGGTTTAGGGTTTAGGGTTTAGGGTTTAGTGTTTAGGATTTAGGGTTTACGATTTGGGGTATTAGGGTTTAGGGTTTAGGGTTTAGTGTTTAGTATTTAGGGTTTAGGGCTTAGTGTTTAGGGTTTGGGGTTTAGTGTTTAGGGTTTAGGGTTTAGGGTTTGCTGTTTAGTATTGAGGGTTTAGGGTTTAGGGTTTACGATTTAGGTTTTGGGTTTAGGGTTTTGGGTTACGATTTAGGGTTTAGTGTTTAGGGTTTAGGGTTTACGATTTTGGGTCTCGGGTTTAGGGTTAGGGTTTAGTTTTTAGGATTTAGGGTTTATGATTTTGGGTATTATGGTTTAGGGTTTGGGGTTTTCGATTTTCGATTTCGGGTTTATGGTTTAGTGTTTAGGGTTTAGGGTTTAGCGTTTAGGGTTTCGGGTTTACCGTTTAGGGTTTAGGGTTTAGGGTTTAGGGTTTAGGGTTTAGGGTTTAGGGTTTTTGGTTTAGTGTTTAGGGTCTCGGGTTTAGGGTTTATGGTTTAGGTTTATAGGGTTTAGGGATTCGAGTTTAGTGTTTAGGGTTTAGGGTTTAGGGTTTGGGGTTTACTGTTTAGTATTTAGGGTTTAAGGTTTAGTGTTTAGGATTTAGGGTTTTTAGGGTCTAGGGTTTTGGGGATAGGGTTTGGGTTAAGGGTTTTGGGTTTATGGTCTCGGGTTTTGGATTTTGGGTTTAGGGTTTAGGATTTAGGGTTTTTAGGGTCTAGGGTTTCGGGGATAGGGTTTGGGTTTAGGGTTTTGGGTTAGGGTTTAGGGTTTAGGGTCTCGGGTTTAGGGTTTAGGGTTTTAGTGTTTAGGATTTAGGGTTTACGATTTGGGGTATTAGGGTTTACGATTTGGGTTTTGGGTTTCGGGTTTAAGGTTTAGTGTTTAGGGTTTAGGCTTAAGGGTTATATGGTTTAGGGTTATTGGGTTTTGGGTTTCGGGTTTAGGGTTATAAGTTTTAGGGATTCAGGTTTTGGGTTTAGGGTTTAGGGTTTAGGGTTTAGGATTTTTAGGGTCTAGGGTTTAGGGTTTAGGGTTTAGGGTTAGGGTTTAGGGTTTAGTGTTTAGATTTAAGTATTTAGTAGTTAGGGTTTAGGGGTTTAGATTTTAGGGTTTAGGGTTTAGGGTTTTGGATTTAGGGTTTAGGGTTTAGCGTTTAGGGTTTTAGTGTTTGGGTTTTAAGATTTAGCATTGAGGGTTTAAGGTTTAGGGTTTAGTGTTTAGTATTTAGGGTTTAGGGTTTAGGGTTTTCTTTTTTCGATTTCGGGTTTAAGGTTTAGTGTTAAGGGTCTAGGGCTTAGGGTTTAGGGTTAGGGTTTAGGGTTTGGGGTTTAGGGTTTAGTGTTTAGGATTTAGGGTTTACGATTTGGGGTATTAGGGTTTAGGCTTTCAGGTTTAAGGTTTAGGATTTAGTGTTTAGTATTTAGCCTTTAGGGTTTAGGGTTTAGGGTTTAGGGGTGAGGGTTTACTGTTTAGTATTGAGGTTTTAGGGTTTAGGGTTTACGATTTAGGGTTTTTAAGGTCTTGGGTTTCGGGTTTAGAGTCTGGGGTTTTGGGTTTTAGGTTAGGGTTTAGGGTTTAGTGTTTAGGGTTTAGGGTTTAGGGTCTCGAGTTTAGGGTTTACGGTTTAGTGTTTAGGATTTAGGGTTTATGATTTGGGGTATGATGGTTTAGGGTTTGGGGTTTAGCGTTTACGGTTTCGGGTTTACGATTTAGGGTTTAGGGCTTAGGGTTTAGCGTTTTGGGTTTAGTGTTTAGGGTTTCAGGTTTAGGGTTTAGGGTTTAGGTTTATAAGATTTAGGGTTTCCAGTTTAGGGTTTAGGGTTTAGGGTTTGGGGTTAGGGTTTAGGGTTTAGGGTTTATGTTTTCGGGTTTAGGGTTTAGTGTTAAGGATTTAGGGTTTGGGGTTTAGGGCTTAGGGCTTAGGGTTTAGGGTTTAGGGTTTAGGGTTTAGGGTTTAGGATTTAGGGTTATAGTGTCTAGGGTTTCGGGTTTAGGGTTTAGGGTTTGAGGTTAGGGTTTAGGGTTTAGGGTTTAGGGTTTTTAGGGTCTAGGGTTTAAGGTTTATGGTTTAAGGTTTAGGGTTTAGTGCTTATGGTTAGAGTTGAGGGTTTAGTGTTTAGGGTTTTGGGTTTAGTATTTAGTAGTTAGGGTTTAGGGTTTAGGGGTTTAGATGTTTAGATTTTTGGGTTTAGGGTTTAGGGTTTTGGATTTAGGGTTTAGCGTTTAGGGTTTTAGGTTTTGGGATTTAGGGTTTACCGTTTAGGGTTTAGGGTTTCGGGTTTAATGTTTTGTATTTAGGGTCTAGGTTTTAGGGTTTAGGGTTTTTGGTTTCGGGTTTATGGTTTAGTGTTTAGGGTCTAGGGCTTATGGTTTAGGGGTTGGAGAGTAGGGTTTAGGGTTTAGGGTTTAGTGTTTAGGATTTAGGGTTTAGGATTTGGGGTATTAGGGTTAAGGGTTTAGGGTTTAGGGTTCAGTGTTTAGTATTTAGGGTTTAGGGTTTAGGGTTTATGGTTTAGGGTTTACGGTTTAGGGTTTAGGTTTTACTGTTTAGTATTGAGGGTTTAGGGTTTAGGGTGTTTAGGGTTTTGGATTTGGGGTTTAGCGTTTGGGGTTTAGGGTTTTGGGTTAGGGTTTAGGGTTTAGTGTTTAAGGTTTAGGGTTTAGGGTTTAGGGTCTCGAGTTTAGGGTTTAGGGTTTAGTGTTTAGGATTTAGTGTTTACAATTTGGGGTTTTATGGTTTAGGGTTTGGGGTTTTCAGTTTTCGATTTCGGGTTTAATGTTTAGTGTTTAGGGTTGAGGGTTTAGCGTTTAGGGTTTCGAGCTTAGGGTTTAGGGTTTGGGGTTTATGGTTTAGGGTATTAGCGTTTAGGGTTTAGCGTTTTGGGTTTTGTGTTTAGGGTTCCGGGTTTAGGGTTTAGGATTTTGGTTTATAGGGTTTAGGGTTTTGGATTATGGTTTAGGGTTTAGGGTTTCGGGTTATGTTTTTGAGTTTAGGGTTTTATGTTAAGGATTTAGGGTTTGGGGTTTAGGGCTTAGGGCTTAGGGTTTAGGGTTTAGGGTTTAGGGTTTAGCATTTAAGATTTAGGGTTATAGTGTGAAGGGTTTCGGGTTTAGGGTTTAGGGTTTGTGGTTAGGGTTTAGGGTTTAGGATTAGGGTTTTTAGGGTGTAGGGTTTAGGGTTCAAGGTTTAGGGTTTAGGGTTTAGTGCTTAAGGTTAGGGTTTAGGGTTTAGTGTTTAGGGTTTAGGGTTTAGGGTTTTGTATTTAGGGTTTCGGGTTTAGGGTTTAGGTTTATTGGGTTGGTTTCGGGTTTATGGTTTAGGGTTTAGGGTTTACTGTTTAGTATTTAGGGTTTAGGGTTTAGGATTTAGGGTTTCGGGGTTAGGGTTTGGGTTTAGGGTTTTGGGTTAGGGTTTAGGGTTTAGGGTTTAGGGTCTCGGGTTTAGGGTTTAGGGTTTAGTGTTTAGGATTTAGGGTTTACGATTTGGGGTATTATGGTTTTGGGTTTGGGGTTTTAGGTTTTGTGTTTCGGGTTTGAGGTTTAGTGTTTAGGGTTTAGGCTTTATGGTTGTATGGTTTAGGGTTATTTCGTTTTTGGTTTCGGGTTTAGGTTTGCGGTTTAGAGTTTAGGGTTTAGGGTTTAGGGTTTAGGTTTTAGGATTTAGTATTTAGTAGTTAGGGCTTAGGATTTAGGGGTTTAGGGTTTTAGAATTTTGGGTTTAGGGTTTAGGGTTTTGGATTTAAGGTTTAGGGTTTAGCGTTTATGGTTTTAGGGTTTGGTGTTTAGGTTGTAGCGTTTAGGGTTTAGGGTATAGTGTTTAGTATTTAGGGTTTAGGGTTTAGGGTTTAGGGTTTTCGGTTTCGAGTTTAAGGTTTACTTTTTAGGGTATAGGGCTTAGGGTTTAGGGTTTAGGGTTTAGGGTTTAGGGTTTAGTGTTTAGGATTTTGGGTTTGTGATTTGGGGTATTAGGGTTTAGGGTTTTGGGTTTAGTGTTTAGTTTTTAGTTTTTAGGATTTAGGGTTTAGGGTGTAGGGTTTACTATTTAGTATTGACGGTTTAGGGTTTAGGGTTTAATGTTTAGGGTTTTTAGGGTCTTGGGTTTCGGGTTTGGAGTTTAGGGTTTAGGGTTAGGGTTTAGGGTTTAGTGCTTATGGTTCAGGGTTTAGGGCTTAGGGTCTTGAGTTTAAGGTTTAGGGTCTTGGGTTTAGGGTTTAGGGTTTCGTGTTTTGGATTTTGGGTTTACGATTTGGGGTATTATGGTTTGAGGTTCGGGGTTTTTGATTTTCAATTTCGGGTTTAAGGTTTAGTGTTTAGGGTTTAGGGTTTAGTGTTTAGGATTTTGGGTTGAGGGTTTCGGGTTTCGGGTTTAGGGTATTGGGGTTGAGGGTGTAGCGTTTTGGGTTTAGTGTTTAGGGTTTCGGGTTTAGGGTTTAGGGTTTAGGTTTATAGGGTTTAGGGTTTAGGGTTTAGGGTTTGGGGTTAGGGTTTAGGGTTTAGGGTTTAGGGTTTATGTTTTCTGGTTTATGGTTTAGTGTTAAGGATTTAGGGTCTGGGGTTTAGGGCTTAGGGCTTAGGGTTTAGGGTTTAGGGTCTAGGGTATAGGGTTTAGGATTTAGTGTTATAGTGTCTAGGGTTTCCAGTTTGGGATTTAGGGGTTGAGGTTAGGGTATAGGGTTTAGGGTTTAGGGATTTTAGGGTTTAGGGTTTAAGGTTTAGGGTTTAGGGTTTAGTGCTTATGGTTAGGGTTTAGGGTTTAGTGTTTCGGGTTTAGGGTTTAGGGTTTAGGGTTTAGGGTTTGGGGTTTAGGTGGTTAGGTTTTAGGGTTTAGGTTTTATGGTTTAGGGTTTAAGGTTTTGGGTTTAGGGTTTAGCGTTTTGGGTTTTGGATTTGGAGTTTAGGGTTTAGGGTCTAGGGTTTTAGGTTTTTGGGTTTAGGGTATAGGGTTTAGGGTTTACCGTCTAGGGTTTTGGGTTTAATGTTTAGTATTTGGGGTTTAGGTTTTAGTGTTTTGGGTTTTGGGTTTTGGGTTTAGGGTTTAAGGTTTAGGGTTTATGGTCTAGGGCTTAGGGTTTAGGGGTTAGGGTTTTGGGTTTGCGGTTTAGGGTTATAGGGTTTAGGGTTGACGGTTTCGGGTTTGGGGTTTAGGGTTTAGTGTTTTTAGGGTATAGGGTTTAGGGTTTAGGATTTAGGGATTAGGTTTAGTGTTTAGGGTTTAGGGTTTAGGGCTAGGGTTTTGGATTTAGTGTTTAGGGTTTAGGGTTTAGGGTTTAGGGTTTAGGGTTTAGGTGTTTAGGTGTTTAGGTTTTAGGCTTTAGGTTTTATGGCTTAGATTTTAGGGTTTTGGGTTTTGGGTTTTGGATTACGGATTTTGGGTTTAGGGTTTAGGGATTTAGGGTTTAGGGTTTAGGGTATACGGTTTAGGGTTTAGGGTTTAGGGTTTCGGATTTTGAGTTTTGGGTTTAGGGTTTAAGGTTTGAGGTTTAGGGTCTAGGGCTTAGGGTTTAGGGGTTAGGGTTTAGGGTTTAGGATTTGGGGTTTAGGGGTTTAGGGTTTTCGGTTTTGGGTTTAATGTTTAGTATTTAGGATTTTGGTTTTAGGGTTTAGGGTTTCGGGTTTTGGGTTTAAGGTTTAAGGTTTAGGGTCTAGGTCTTAGGGTTTAGGGTTTAGGGTTTAGGGTTTAGGGTTTAGGGGTTTAGGTTTTCGGGTTTGGGGTTTACGGTTTAGGTTTTATGGTTTGGGATTTAGGGTTTAGGGTTTAGTGTTTAGGATGTAGCGTTTACGGTTTAGGGTAATAGGGTTTAGGGATTAGGGTTTGCCGTTTGGGGTTTAGGGTTATAAGGTTTAGGGATTTGGTTTTAGGGTTTTTAGTTTGGGGTTAGGGAGTTGGGTTTAGGGTTTAGGGTTTGTTGGGTCTAGGGTTTAGGGTTTAGGGTTTAGGGGTTTTGGTTTTGGGTTAGGGTTTAGGGTTTAGGGTTTAGGGTTTTGTGTTTAGTATTTACAATTTAGGGGTTAGGGTTTGGTATTTAGGGTTTAGGGTTTAGGGTTTAGCGTTTAGTGTTTAGAGTTTAGGGTTTAGGGTTTAGGGTTTAGGTTTTAGGTGTATACGTTTTAGAGTTTTGGGGTTTGGGGTTAGGGTTTATGGTTTAGGGTTTTGGATTTAGGGTTTAGGGTTTAAGGGTTTAAGTTTTAGGGTTTAAGGTTTAAGGTCTAGGGATTAGGGTTTAGTGTTTAGTAGTTAGGGTTTAGGGTTTAGGGTGTATGGTTTTGTGTTTAGTATTTAGGGTTTAGGTTTTAGGATTATAGGTTTAGGGTTTAGGGTTTAGGGTTTAGGGTTTAGTGTTTAGGGTTTTGGCTTTAGGGTTTAGGTTTTAGGGTTTGGGGTTTAAGGTTTAGGGTTTAGAGTTTAGTGCTTAGGGTTTCGGATTTAGGGTTTAGGGTTTAGGGTTTTAGGGTTTAGGGTTTAGGGTTTAGGGTTTAGGGTTTAGGGTTTAGGGTTTAAGGTTTAGGGTTATGGGGTTTAGGGTTTATGATTTCGGGTTTAGGGTTTAGGGATTGGGTTTAGCATTTAGGTTTAGTGTTTATTGTTTTTAGGGTCTAGGGTTTAGGGTTTAGCGTTTAGGGTTTAGGGTCTAGTGTTTAGTGTTTTGTGTTTAGGGTTTAGCATTTAGGGTTTAGGGTTTAGGGTTTAGAGTTTAGTACTTAGGGTTTTGGAGTTAGGGTTTAGGGTTTATGGTTTAGGGATTAGGGTTTAGGGGCTAGGGTTTAGGGTTAATGGTGTTTACGGTTTACAATTTCGGGTTTAGGGTATAGGGTTTGGGTATAAGGTTTGGGTTTAGGGTTTAGTGTTTTTAGGGTCTAGGGTTTAGGGTTTAGGGTTTAGGGTTTCGGGTTTTGGGTTGTGGCCTTTAGGGTTTACGATTTTGGGTTTAGGGTTTATGGTTTGTGTTTTGGAGTTAGGGTTTAGGGTTTATTGTTTAGTGTTTAGTATTTAGGGTTTAGGGTTTAGCGTTTAGGGTTTAGGATTTAGGGTTTACCGTTTTGGGTTTAGGGTTTAGGGTTTAGTGTTTAGCGTTTTGGATTTGGAGTCTAAGATTTAAGTTTTAGGGTTTATGGTTTAGTGTTTAGTGTTTAGTATTTAGGGTTTATGGTTTAGGATTTAGGGTTTAGGGTTTAGCGTATTAGTGTTTAGGGTTTAGGGTTTAGTGTTTTGGGTTTGGGGTTTAGGGTTTGGGGTTTAGGGTTATCGGGTTTAGGGCTTCGGGTTTAGGGTTTAGGGTTTCGGGTTTTGGTTTTAGTGTTTAGTGTTTAGTATTTAGGGTATATGGTTTAGGGTTTAGGGTTTTGTGTTTGGGGTTAAAGTTTTAGGGTTTAGGGTTTAGGGCTTAGGGATTACGGTTTAGGGTTTGGGGTTTAGGATTTAGGGTTTAGGTTTTAGGGTTTAGCCTTTAGGGCTTAGGGTTTAGGGTTTAGTGTTTAGCGTTTTGGATTTAGGGTTTTACGGTTTAGGGCTGAGGGTTTATGGTTTAGGGTTTACTGTTTAGTGTTTAGTATTTAGGGTTTAAGGTTTAGGATTTAGGGTTTTGGGTTTAGGGTATTTGTGTTTAGCGTTTAGGGTTTTGGGGTTAGTGTTTTGGGTTTCGGGTTTAGGATTTAGGGTTTAGGGTTATAAGGTTTAGGGTTTCGGGTTTTGGGTTTACGGTTTTGGGTTTAGGGTTTAGTGTTTAGTATTTAGAGTATAGGGTTTAGGGTTTAGGGTTTTGTGTTTAGGGTTGAAGGTTTAGGGTTTAGAGCTTCGGGATTACAGTTTAGGGTTTAGGGTTTAGGGTTTAGGGTTTTGGGTTATTAGGTTGTAGGGTTTAGGGTTTAGTGTTTGGGGTCTTGGGTTTGGTGTTTTAGGGTCAGAGTTTGGGGTTAGGGTTTTGGGTTTTGGGTTTAGGGTTTGGGGTTTAGGGTTTAAGGTTTAGTGTTTGGGGTATAGGGTTTAGGGTTTTGGCTTTGTGGTTTAAGGTTTTGGTGTTTTTGTTTAAGGGTTTAGGTTTTAGAGTTTATGGTTTAGGGTTTAGGGTCTAAGGTTTAGGGTTTTGGGGTTTAGGTTTTCGAGTTTAGGGTTCATGATTTAGGGTTTAGGATTTAGGGTTTAGGGTTTAGTGTTTAGGATTTAGGGTTTACGGTTAGGGTTTAGGGTTTAGGGTTTAGGATTTAGGGTTTAGGTTTTGGTGTTTAGCGTTTAGGGCTTAGGGTTTAGGGTTTAGTGTTTAGCGTTTTGGATTTAGGGTTTTGGATTTAGGGTTTTAGGGTTTAGGGTTTAGGGTTTTGGTTTTAGGATTTTGGGTTTAGGGTTTAGGGTTTAGTTTTTTGTGTTTTGTGTTTAGTATTTAGGGTTTAGGGTTTAGGGTTTAGGTTTTAGGTGTTTAGGGTTTAGGGTTTAGGGTTTAGGGTTTATGTTTTAGGTTTTAGGTGTTTAGGTTTTAGGGTTTAGGGTTCAAGGTTTTGGGTTTAGGGTTTAGTGTTTAGGGTTTTTTAGGTCAACGATTTAGGGTTTTGGGTTTTGGG
>NW_026651852.1:0-20000 GCF_029873635.1 Malania oleifera | reverse complement strand
GTGTTTTGGGTTTAGGGTTTAAGATTTTGGGTTTAGTGTATAAGGTTTTAGGTTTTAGGGTTTGGGGTTTGGGTTTGGTGTTTAGGGTCTCGGGTTTAGGGTTTAAGGTTTTGGGTTATAGGGTTTAGGGTTTTGGGTTTTAGAGCTTAGGGTTTAGGGTTTAGGGTTTAGTGTTTAGTATTTTGGGTTTAGGATTTAGGGTTTAGTGTTTAGGGTCTCGGGTTTAGGGTTTAGGGTTTAGGGTTATAGGGTTTAGGGTTTAGGCTTTTCGGGTTTACGATTTTGGGTTTAGGATTTAGGGTAAGTGTTTAGTATTTTGGATTTAGTGTTTAGGGTTTTCGGTTTTGGGTTTAGGGTTAAGGGTTTAGGGTTTAGGGTTTTGCGTTTATTGCTTAGGGTTTAGGGTTTAGGGTTTAGGGCTTAGTGTTTAGGGTTTAGTGCTTAGTATTTAGCGTTTAGGGTTTAGGGTTTTGGGTTTTGGGTTTGGGGTTTAGGGTTTAGGGTTTAGGGTTTGGGGTTTAGGGTTTAGGGTTTTGTGTTAGGGTTTAGGGTTTAGTGTCTTGGATTTAGGGTTTAGGGTTTACGGTATTAGGGTTTGGGGTTTTAGGGTCTCGGGTTTAGGGTTTACGATTTAGGGTTATAGGGTTTAGGGTTTCGAGTTTAGTGTTTGGGGTATAGGGTTAGAGGGTTTAGGTTTTCGGGTATAGTGTTTTGTATTTAGGGTTTAGGGTTTAGGGTTAGGTTTTAGGGTTTACGTTTTAGGGTTTAGTGTTTAGGGTTTATGGTTTAGGGTTTAGGGTTTAGGGTTTGGGATTTAGGGTAAAGGGTTTAGGGTTTTAGGGTTAGGGTTTAGGTTTTAGGTGTTGAGGTTTTTAGGGTTTAGGGTTTAGGGTTTAGGGTTTTGGATTTAGGGGTTTGGGTTTACGGTTTTCGGTTTTAGGTTTTAGGGTGAAGGGTTTACGATTTACTGTTTAGTATTTAGGGTTAAGGGTTTAAGGTTTTGGGTTCTGGGTGTAGGCTTTACGGCTTAGGGTTTTAGGGTTTAGGGTTTAGGGTTTAGGATTTTCTGTTTAGGGTTTAGGGTTTAGGGTTTAGGGTTTAGTCTTTAGGGTTTAGGGTTTGGGATTTAGGGTTTGGGGTTTGGCGTTTAGCGTTTTTGGTTTATGGTTTAGCGTGTAGTGTTTTTAGGGTCTAGGGTTTTGGGTTTCGGGTTTAGGGTTTTGGGATTTTGGTTAAGGTTTGGGGTTTAGGGTTTAGTGTTTAGGGTTTTGGGTTTTGGATTTAGGGTTTAGGGTTTAGGGTTTAGGTTTTCGGGTATAGTGTTTTGTATTTAGGGTTTAGGGTTTAGGGTTTAGGTTTTAGGGTTTACGTTTTAGGGTTTAGTGTTTAGGGTTTATGGTTTAGGGTTTAGTGTTTAGGGTTTGGGATTTAGGGTAAAGGGTTTAGGGTTTTAGGGTTAGGGTTTAGGGTTTAGGGTTTAGCGTTTACGTTTTAGGGTTTAGGGTTTAGGTTTTAGTGTTATAGGGTTTAGGGTTTCGAGTTTAGGGTATAGGATTAAGTGTTTAGGATTTAGGGTTTAGTGTTTAGGGTTTTGAGTTTTCGGTTGTAGGGTTGAGGGATTCAAGATTAGGGTTTAGGGTTTGGGTTTAGGGTTTATGGTTTTTAGGGTCTAGGGTTTAGGGTTTAGGGTTTCGGGTTTAGTGTTTAGGGTTAGGGTTTAGGGTTTAGGGTTTAGGGTTTTGGATTTAGGGTTTGGGGTTAGAGTTTAGGGTTTAGGGTTTAGGGTTTAGGGTTTAAAGTTTGGGGCTGACGGTTTTAGGTTTGGGCTTACGGTTTAAAGTTTAGGGTTTAGGGTTTGGGATTTTGGGTCTCGGGTTTAGGGTTTATGGTTTAGGGTTATAGGGTTTAGGGTTTCGGGTTTAGGGTTTAGGGTTTAGCTTTTCTGGGTTTGGGGTTTTGGGTTTAGTGTTTCAGGTTTAGGGTTTAGGGTTTAGGGCTATAGGATTTATGGATTCGAGTTTAGGGTTTAAGGTTTTCGGTTTCGGTTTTGGGTTTAGGGTTTAGAGTTTAGTGTTTAGGGTTTAAGATTTTGGGTTTAGTGTATAAGGTTTTAGGGTTTAGGGTTTGGGGTTTGGGTTTGGTGTTTAGGGTCTCGGGTTTAGGGTTTAAGGTTTTGGGTTATAGGGTTTAGGGTTTTGGGTTTTAGGGCTTAGGGTTTAGGGTTTAGGGTTTAGGGTTTAGTGTTTAGTATTTTGGGTTTAGGATTTAGGGTTTAGTGTTTAGGGTCTCGGGTTTAGGGGTTAGGGTTTAGGGTTATAGGGTTTAGGCTTTTAGGGTTTACGATTTTGGGTTTAGGATTTAGGGTAAGTGTTTAGTATTTTGGATTTAGTGTTTAGGGTTTTCGGTTTTGGGTTTACGGTTAAGGGTTAAGGGTTTAGGGTTTTGCGTTTATTGCTTAGGGTTTAGGGTTTAGGGTTTAGGGCTTAGTGTTTAGGGTTTAGTGCTTAGTATTTAGCGTTTAGGGTTTAGGTTTTGGGTTTGGGGTTTAGGGTTTAGGGTTTAGGGTTTGGGGTTTAGGGTTTAGGGTTTTGTGTTAGGGTTTAGGGTTTAGTGTCTTGGATTTAGGGTTTAGGGTTTACGATATTAGGGTTTGGGGTCTTAGGGTCTCGGGTTTAGGGTTTACGATTTAGGGTTATAGGGTTTAGGGTTTCGAGTTTAGGGTTTAGGGTATAGGGTTAGAGGGTTTAGGTTTTTGGGTATAGTGTTTTGTATTTAGGGTTTAGGGTTTAGGGTTTAGGTTTTAGGGTTTACATTTTAGGGTTTAGTGTTTAGGGTTTATGGTTTAGGGTTTAGTGTTTAGGGTTTGGGATTTAGGGTAAAGTGTTTAGGGTTTTAGGGTTAGGGTTTAGGGTTTAAGGTTTAGGGTTTAGAGCTTAGGGCTTAGGGATTTGGGTTGGGGTTTAGGATTTAGTGTTTAGGGTTTAGGGTCTAGGGTTTAGGGTTTAGGTTTTAGGTGTTGAGGTTTTTAGGGTTTAGGGTTTAGGGTTTAGGGTTTTGGATTTAGGGGTTTGGGTTTACGGTTTTCGGTTTTAGGTTTTAGGGTGAAGGGTTTACGATTTACTGTTTAGTATTTAGGGTTAAGGGTTTAAGGTTTTGGGTTCTGGGTGTAGGCTTTACGGCTTAGGGTTTTAGGGTTTAGGGTTTAGGGTTTAGGGTTTTAGGGTTTAGGGTTTAGTCTTTAGGGTTTAGGGTTTGGGATTTAGGGTTTGGGGTTTGGCGTTTAGCGTTTTTGGTTTATGGTTTAGCGTGTAGTGTTTTGAGGGTCTACGGTTTTGGGTTTAGGGTTTAGGGTTTTGGGATTTGGGTTAGGGTTTGGGGTTTAGGGTTTAGTGTTTAGGGTTTTGGGTTTTGGATTTAGGGTTTAGGGTTTAGGGTTTTAGGGTTTTGGGTTTGGGGTTTTGGGTTATGGGTTTAGGGTTTAGTGTTTAGTATTTGGGGTTCAGGGTTTAGGATTAAGGGTTTAGGGTTTAGGTTTTATGGTTCAGGGCTTTGGGTTTAGGGTTTAGGGTTTAGGGTTTAGGGTTTAGGGTTTAGTTTTTAGGGTTTAGGGTTTAGGGTTTAGTGTTTAGGGTTTTGGATTTAGGGTTTAGGGTTTAGGGTTTTAGGGTTTAGGGTTTAGTGTTTAGTATTTAGGGTTTAGGGTTTAGGGTTTAGGGTTTAGGGTTTATGTTTAGGGTTTAGGCTATTAGGGTTTAGGGTTTAGGGTTTGGTTATAGTGTTTATGGTCTCGGGTTTATGGTCTAAGGTCATAGGGTTTAGGGTTTAGGGTTTTAGGGTTTTGGGTTTAGGGTTTACTGTTTTGTATTTAGTGTTTGGGATTTAGGGTTTTGGGTTTTGGGTTTAGGGTTTTGCGTTTAGGTTTTATGATTTTGGGTTTAGGGTTTACGGTTTAGCGTTTAGGGTTTAGTGTTTAGGGTTTTGGATTTATAGTTTAGGGTTTTGGGTTTTAGGGTTTCGGGTTTAGGCTTTAGGGTTATAAGGTTTACGGTTTACGATTTTGGGTTTTGGGTTTAGCGTTTGGTGTTAGGGTTTGGGTTTAGGGTTTAGGGTTTGGGGTTTAGTGTTTTTAGGGTCAAGGGTTTAGGGATTAGGGTTTAGGGGTTACGGTTCAGGGTTTAAGGTTTAGCATTTAGGGCTAGGGTTTAGGGTTTAGGGTTTAGGGTTTAGCTTTTAGGTGCTTAGGTTTTAGGGTTTAGGGTTTATGGTTTAGTGTATTAGATTTGGGGATTAGGGTTTAGCATTTTGGGTTTTAGGGTTTATTTTTTTGTGTTTTGTATTTAGC
Source organism: Malania oleifera (assembly GCF_029873635.1). Classification (NCBI taxonomy): domain Eukaryota; kingdom Viridiplantae; phylum Streptophyta; class Magnoliopsida; order Santalales; family Ximeniaceae; genus Malania; species Malania oleifera. The sequence continues at coordinate 15,658 of NW_026651852.1, read as the reverse complement.
GTTTAGGGTTTAGGGTTCTAGGTTTAGGGTTTAGGGTTATTGGTTTAGCGTTTAGGGTTTAGGGTTTAGGGTTTAGGGTTATAGGTTTTGGGTTTAGGGTTATTGGTTTAGGGTTATGGGTTTAGGATTTAAGGTTTAGGGCTTAGGGTTTAGGGTTTTAGGTTTGGTGTTTAGTATTTAGGGTTGATGGTTTAGGATTCAGGGTTTAGGGTTTTGGGTATTAGGGTTTAAGGCTTACCATTTTGGGTTTAGTGTTTAGGGTCTCGGGTTTAGGGTTTAGGGTTATGGGTTTTAGGGTTTAGCGTTTGGGGTTCAGGGTGTAACGTTTAGTGTTTAGTATTTTCGGTTTAGGGTTTAGGGTTTAGTATTTAGGGTTTAGGGTTTAGTGTTTGGGATTTAGGGTTTAAGGTTTAGGGTTTAGGGTTTAGGGTTTTTAGGGTCTGGAGTTTAGGGTTTAGGGTTTTGGGTTTAGTGTTTCAGGTTTGGAGTTTAGGGTTTAGGGCTATAGGATTTAGGGATTCGGCTTTAGAGTTTAAGGTTTCGGGTTTGGGTTTAGGGTTTAGGGTTTAGGGTTATGGGTTTTTAGCATCTAGGGTTTAGAGTTTAGGGTTTAGGGTTTAGGGTTTAGAGTTTAGTATTTTGGGTTTGGGGTCTAAGATTTAGGGTTTAGTGTATAAGGTCTTAGGGTTTAGGGTTGGGGTTTGGGTTTAGTGTTTAGGGTCTCGAGTTTTGGGTTTAGGGTTTAGGGTTTAGGGTTTTAGGGCTTAGGGTTTAGGGTTTAGTGTTTAGTATTTTGGGTTTAGGATTTAGGGTTTAGTGTTTAGGGTCTCGGGTTTAGGGTTTAGGGTTTTGAGTTATAGGGTTTAGGGTTTAGGCTTTTAGGGTTTACGGTTTTGGGTTTAGGGTTTAGGGTAAGTGTTTAGTATTTAGGGTTGTGGGTTTAGGGTTTAGGTTTAGGTTTTAGGTGTTTTGAGGTTTGGGTTTAGGGTATAGGGTTTAGGTTTTTTGTTTTAGGCGTTTAGGTTTTAGGCTTTAGGGTTTAGGGTTTTGGGTTTTGCGTTTAGGGTTTAGTGTTTAGGGTTTTTAGCGTCTACGATTTAGAGTTTAGGGTTTTGGGTTGGGGTTTAGGGTTAGGGTTTAGGGTTTAGGGTTTAAAGCTTAGGGCTTAGGGATTTGGGTTGGGGTTTAGGATTTAGTGTTTAGGGTTTAGGGTCTAGGGTTTAGCATTTAGGTTTTAGGTGTTCAGGTTTTAGGGTTTAGGGTTTAGGGTTTAGGGTTTTGGATTTAGGGGTTTAGGTTTACGGTTTTAGGTTTTAGTGTGTAGGGTTTAGAGATTTGGGTTTAGGGTTTACAATTTACTGTTTAGTATTTAGGGTTTAGGGTTTTGTGTTCTGGGTGTAGGCTTTATGGCTTAGGCTTTTAGGGTTTAGGGTTTCTAGTTTAGGGTTTAGGGTTTTAGGGTTTACGGGGTAGTGTTTAGGGTTTAAGGTTTGGGATTTAGGGTTTGGGGTTTGTGGTTTAGCATTTTTGGTTTATGGTTTAGGGTTTAGGGTTTTTAGGGTCTAGGGTTTAGGGTTTAGGGTTTAGGGTTTTGGGATTTGGGTTAGGGTTTTGGGTTTAGGGTTTAGTGTTTAGGGTTTGGGGTTTTGGATTTAGGGTTTAGGGTTTAGGGTTTTAGGGTTTTGGGTTTGGGGTTTTGGGTTATGGGTTTAGGGTTTAGTGTTTAGTATTTAGGGTTTAGTGTTTAGAGTTTTTAACGTATACGATTTAGAGTTTTGGGTTTTGGGTTTGGGGTTTAGGGTTAGGGTTTAGGGTTTAGGGTTTAAAGCTTAGGGCTTAGGGATTTGGGTTGGGGTTTAGGATTTAGTGTTTAGGGTTTAGGGTCTAGAGTTTAGCGTTTAGGTTTTAGGTGTTCGGGTTTTAGGGTTTAGGGTTTTGGATTTAGGGGTTTAGGTTTACGGTTTTGGGTTTTAGGGTATAGGGTTTAGGGATTTGGGTTTAGGGTTTACGATTTACTGTTTAGTATTTAGGGTTTAGGGTTTTGTGTTCTGGGTGTAGGCTTTATGGCTTAGGCTTTTAGGGTTTAGGGTTTCTAGTTTAGGGTTTAGGGTTTTAGGGTTTACGGGGTAGTGTTTAGGGTTTAGGGTTTGGGATTTAGGGTTTGGGGTTTGTGGTTTAGCATTTTTGGTTTATGGTTTAGGGTTTAGGGTTTTTAGGGTCTAGGGTTTAAGGTTTTGGGTTTAGGGTTTAGTGTTTAGGGTTTGGGGTTTTGGATTTAGGGTTTTGGGTTTAGGGTTTTAGGGTTTTGGGTTTTGGGTTATGGGTTTAGGGTTTGGTGTTTAGTATTTAGGGTTTAGGGTTTAGGATTAAGGGTTTAGGGTTTAGGTTTTGTGGTTCAGGGTTTAGGGTTTAGGGTTTAGGGTTTAAGGTTATCGGTGTAGGGTTTATGGTTTAGGGTTTAGGGTTTAGGGTTTAGTGTTTAGGGTTTTCGATTTAGGGTTTAGGGTTTAGGGTTTTAAGGTTTAGGATTTAGGGTTTAAGGTTTATGGTTTAGGGTTTAGTGTTTAGTATTTAGGGTTTAGGGTTTAGGGTTTAGGCTATTAAGGTTTAGGGTTTAGGGTTTGGGTATAGTGTTTATGGTCTCGGGTTTAGGGTTTAAGGTCATAGGGTTTAGGGTTTAGGGTTTAGGGTTTTTTGGTTTAGGGTTTAGGGTTTTGGGTTTAGGGTTTACGGTTTAGGGTTTACTGTTTTGTATTTAGTGTTTAGGATTTAGGGTTTTTGGGTTTAGGGTTTACGGTTGAGGGTTTAGGGTTTAGCGTTTAGGGTTTAGTGTTTAGGGTTTGATTTATGATTTAGGGTTTCGTGTTTTAGGGTTTTGGGTTTTGGGTTTTGGGTTTAGGGTTTAGGGTTTAGGGCTTAGGGTTATATGGTTTACGGTTTTGGGTTTTGGGTTTTGGGTTTAGCATTTGTGGTTAGGGTTTGGGTTTTGGGTTTTGGGTTTGGGGTTTAGTGTTTTTAGGGTCAAGAGTTTATGGATTAGGGTTTAGTGTTTAGGGTTCAGGGATTTGGGTTTTGGATATTGGGCTAGGGTTTAGGGTTTAGTGTTTAGGGATTAGGGTTTAGGGTTTAGCTTTTAGGTGTTTAGGTTTTAGGGTTTAGGGTTATGGTTTAGTGTTTTGGATTTGGGGATTAGGGTTTAGCATTTTGGGATTTAGGGTTTGGTGTTTAGGATTTATTTTTTAGTGTTTTGTATTTAGCGTTTAGGGTTTAGGGTTATTGGTGTAGCGTTTAGGGTTTAGGGTTTAGGGTTATAGGTTTGGGGTTATGGATTTAGGATTTTGGGTTTAGGGTTTAGGGTTTAGGGTTTAGGGTTTAGGGTTTAGTGTTTGGTGTTTAGTATGTAGGGATTAGGGTTTAGGATTTAGGGTTTAGGGCTTTGGGTATTAGGGTTTAAGGCTTACCATTTAGGGTTTAGTGTTTAAGGTCTCGGGGTTAGGGTTTAGGGTTATGGGTTTTAGGGTTTAGGGTTTGGGGTTCAGGGTGTCGGGTTTAGTGCTTAGTATTTTCGGTTTAGGGTTTAGGGTTTAGCATTTAGGGTTTAGGGTTTAGGGTTTGGGATTTAGGGTTTAGGGTATAGGGTTTAGGGTTTTTAGGGTCTAGGGTTTAGGGTTTAGGGTTTAGGGAATAGGGTTTAGTGTTTTGGGTTAGGGTTTAAGTTTTGGCGTTTAGGGTTTAGGGTTTAAGTTTTAGGGTTTAGTGGTGTTTAGTATTTAGCATTTAGGGTCTAGGGTTTCGGGTATAGGGTTTAGGGTTATGGGTCTAGGGTGTTCGGTTTAGGGTTTAGGGTTTAGGGTTTAGTGTTTAGGGTTTTGGATCTAGGGTTTAGGTTTTAGGGTTTTAGGGTTTGGGGTTTAGGGTTTAGGGTTTAGGATTTAGTGTTTATCATTTAGGTTTTAGGGTTTAGGGTTTTGAGTTTTTGTTTTTGGGTCTTGAGTTTTGGGTTTAGGTTTTAGCTCTTTAGGTTTTTGGGTTTAGGGTTTAGTGTTTTTTTTTTAGGGTTTAGTGTTTAGGATTGAGGGTTTTAGGGTTTAAGGTTTAGAGTTTAGTATTTAGCGTTTAGGGTTTAGGGTTTTGGGTTTAGTGTTTAGTATTTAGTGTTTTGGGTTTAGGGTTTTGGGTTTAGGTTTTAGGGTTTAGGGTTTGGGGTTTACGTTTTAGGATTTAGGGTTTAGGGTTATGGGTTTAGGTTTTAGTAATTCGAATTTAGGGTTTAGTGTATTCGGTTCGGGGTTTAGGGTTTAGGGTTTAGGGTTTAAGGTCTAGTATTTTGTGTTTAGGGTTTAGGGTTTGGGATTTAGGGTTTTGGGTTTTGGGTTTAGAGATTAGGGTTTTTGGTTTTTAGGGTCTAAGGATTAGGGTTTAGGGTTTAGGGTTTAGGGTTTAGGGTTTTGGGTTAGGGTTTCGGGTTTCGCGTTTAGGATTTTTGTTTGAGGGTTTAGGGTTTAGGTTTTGGATCTGTAGGGTTCAGGGTTTAGGGTTTTTGGTCAAGGGTTTAGGGTTTACGATTTAGGGTTTGGTGTTAGTATTTAGTGTTTAGGTTTTCGGGTTTAGGGTTTAGTTTTTTGGGTTTTGGGTTTAGGTTTTAGGTGTTTTGGTTTTATGGTTTAGGGTTTAGGGTTTTTGATTTAGGGTTTAGGGTTTAGGATTTAGGGTTTTAGGGTTTAGGGTTTAGGTGTTTAGGGTTTAGGGTTTTGTGTTTAGGGTTTTGGATTTAGGGGGGTAGGGTTTGGGGTTTAATATTTTGTGTTTTGGGTTTGGGGTTTGGGATTTAGGGTTTAGGGTTTAGGGTTTAAGGATTAGGGTTTAGGGATTTTACAGTTTAGGGTTTAGGGATTTGGGTTTGGGTTTCTGGTTTAGCGTTTAGGGTTTAGGTTTGAGGGATTAGAGTTTAGGTTTTAGGTGTTTAGGGTTTGGGGTTTAGTGTTTAGGGTTTAGTGTTTAGTTTTTAGCATTTTGGGTTTAGGATTTAAGGTTTAGGGTTTAGGGTTATAGGTTTAGGGTTTAGGGTTTAGGGCTTAGTGTTTAGGGTTTTGGGTTTACGGTTTAGTGTTTAAGGTTTAGGGTTATAGGTTTAGGGTTTTGGGTTTAGGGTTTAGTATGTCGCATTTAGGGTTTAAAGTTTTGGGTTTAGGGTTTAGGTTTTGGGGTTTGGGGTTTAGGGTTCACGGTTTACGTTTAGGGTTTAGGATTTAGGGTTTAGGGTTTAGGGTTTAGTGTTTAGGGTTTTGGATTTAGGGTTTAGGGTGTAGGGTTCTACAGTTTATGGTTTAGGGTTTAGGTTTTAGGGTTTAGGGCTTAGTGTTTAGAATTTAGGGTTTAGGGTTTAGGATTTTGAGTTTAGGATTTAGGGTATCAGGGTTTAGGGTTTAGGGTTTGAGTTTAGTGTTTAGGGTCTTGGGTTTAGAGTTTAGGGTTTAGGGTTTGGGGTTTAGGGTTTAGGGTGCAGGGTTTAGGGATTAGGGTTTAGTGTTTAGTATTTAGGGTTTATGGTTTAGGGTTTAGGGCTTAGGGTTTAGGGTTTTGGGCTTAGGGTTCACGATTTAGGGTTTAGTGTTTAGTATTTAGGATTTTGGGGTTTGGTTTTTGTGTTTTGGGTTTATGGTTTAGGGTTTTGGGTTTTGGGTTTAGGTTTTAGGGTTTAGGGTTTAGGGTTTAGTGTTTAGGGTTTAGTGTTTACAATTTTGGATTTATGTTGTTGGGTTTCGGGTTTTAGGGTTTTGGTTTTAGGGGTTGGAGTTTAGGGTTTAGGGTTTAAGGTTATAGGGTTTACAGTTTAGGGTTTCGGGTTTTCGGTGTAGGGTTTGGGGTTTAGGGATTTTGGTTTTGGGTTTAGGGTATAGGGTTTAGGGTTTGCTATTTAGGGTCTTGGATTTACGGTTTAGCGTTTAGAGTTTTATGGTTTAGGGTTTAGAGGTTAGGGTTTACTGTTTAATATTAAGGTTTAGGATTTAGGATTTAGGGTTTAGGATTTTGGGTATTAGGGTTTAGGGTTTAGGGTTTAAGGTTTGGGGTTTAGGGTATCGGGTTTTGGGTTTAGGGTTTAAGGCTTAGGGTTATAGGGTTTTAAGGTTTAGGGTTTAGGGTTTGGGATTTAGGGTTTAGGGTTTGGGGTTTAGGGATTAGGGTTTAGGGTTTTTAGGGTCTAGGGTTTAGGGTTTAGAGTTTAAGGTTTAGGGTTTTGGGTTAGGGTTTTCGGTTTAGCGTTTAGTGTTTAGGTTTGAGGGTTTAGGGTTTAGGTTTTAGGTGTTTAGGATTTAGGGTTTTGGGTTTTGGGTTTAAGGTTTTGGGTTTAGGGTTTAGTGTTTAGTATTTAGGATTTTGGGTTTAGGGTTTTGGGTTTATGGTTTAAGGTTTAGGGTTTCGTGTTTAGGGTTATGGGACCAGGGTTTAATGTTTAGGGTTTAGTGTTTAGGGTTTTGGATTTACGATTTAGGGTTTAGTGTTTTAGGGTTTAAGATTTAGGGTTTAGGGTTTAGGGTTTGAGGTTTAGTGTTTCGTATTTAGGGTTTTGGGTTTAGGATTTAGGGTTTAGGGTTTAGGGCTTTTGGGTTTAGGGTTTAGGGTTTAGGGTTTAGGGTTTTGTGTTTAGGGTTTAGGATTTAGAGTTTTTGGTTTTGGGTTTAGGGTTTAGGGTTTAGGGTTTATTTTTGAGTATTTAGGGTTTAGGGTTTAGGGTTTAAGGTTTTGGTATTAGGGTTTTGGGTTTAGGATTTAGGGTTTCGGGTTTTAGTGTTTATGGTTTAGGGTTTAGGGTTTAGGGTTATAGGGTTTAGGGTTTAGGGTTTCGGGTTTTGGGTTTGGGGTTTGGGGTTAGGGTTTGGGTTTAGGGTTTAGTGTTTGGGGTTTATTGTTTCTAGGTTCTAAGGTTTAGAGTTTAGGGGTCAGGGTTTAGGGTTTAGGGTTTAGGGTTTAGGGTTTAGGTTTTAGGGTTTAGGGTTTAGAGTATAGGGTTTAGGGTTTTCGAATTGGGGTTTAGGTTTTAGAATTTAGGGTTTTGGGGTTTTGGGTTTACGGTTTTGGGTTTAGGGTTTTGGGTTTAGTGTTTAGTATTTAGCGTTTAGGGTTTAGGGTTTTGGGTTTAGGGTTTTGGGTTTAGGGTTTAGGGTTTAGGGTTTAGGGTTTAGGGTTATGGGTTTAGGGTTTGGGGTTTAGGATTTAGTGTTTAGGGTTTGGTGTTTAGGGTTTGGATTTAGGGTTTAGCGTTTAGGGTTTTAGGGTTTACTTTTTAGGGTTTATGGTTTAGGGTTTTGGGTTTCGGATTTAGGGTTTCGGATTTAGGGTATTAGGGTTTAGGGTTTAGTGTTTTGGGTCTCAGCTTTTGGGCTTCGTGTTTTGGGTTATAGGGTTTAGGTTTTAGGATTTAGGGTATAGGCTTTAGGGTTTAGGGTTTAGTGTTTAGTATTTGGGGTTTAGGGTTTAGGATTTTGGGTATTAGGGTTTAGGGTTTAAGGTTTAGGGTCTTGGGTTTAGGGTTTAGGCTTATAGGGTTTAAGGTTTAGCGTTTCAGGGATTAGGGTTTAGGGTTTAGGGTTTAAGGTTTAGTGTTTAGTATTTAGATTTTTTGGTTTTGGGTTTTAAGTTTAGGGTTTAGGGTTTATGGTTTGGGGTTAAGGGTTTAGTATTTAGGGTTTAGGGTTTAGCGTTTAGGGTCTAGTGTTTACGATTCTGGATTTACCATTTGGGGTTTCGGGTTTTAGGGTTTAGGGTTTGCGGTTTTGGGTTTAGGGGTTTGGGTATAGGGTTTAGGGTTTAGGGTTATAGGGTTTACGGTTTTGGGTTTCGGTTTTTGGGTTTAGGGTTTGGGATTTAGGGTTTAGGGTTTAGGGTTTAGGGTTTGCTGTTTAGGGTCTTGGATTTAGGGTTTAGGGTTTAGGGTTTTTTGGTTTAGTGTTTAGAGTTTAGGGTTTAGTGTTTAATATTAGGGTTTAGGGTTTTGGATTTAGGGTTTACGATTTTGGGTATTAGGGTTTAGGGTTTAAGGTTTAAGGTTTGGTGTTGCCGATCTCGGGTTTAGGGTTTAGGGTTATAGGGTTTAAAGTTTAGGGTTTAGGGGTTTAGGGTTTAGGGTTTAGGGTTTAGTGTTTAGTATTTTTGGTTTTGGGTTTAGGGTCTTGGGTTTAGGGTTTAGGGTTTAAGGTTATAGGGTTTACGGTTTTGGGTTTCGGTTTTTGGGTTTAGGGTTTGGGATTTAGGGTTTAGGGTTTAGGGTTTTGGGTTTAGGGTTTAGGGTTTGCTGTTTAGGGTCTTGGATTTAGGGTTTAGGGTTTAGGGTTTTGGGTTTTGGGTTTTGGGTTTAGGGTTTAGTATTTTTTGTTTAGGGTTTAGGGTTTGGGATTTAGGGTTTAGGGTTTAGGGTTTAAGGATTAGGGTTTAGGGTTTTTACGGTTTAGGGTTTAGGGTTTAGGGATTTGGGTTTGGGTTTTCGGTTTAGCGTTTAGGGTTTAGGTTTGAGGGTTTAGGGTTTAGGTTTTAGGTGTTTAGGGTTTAGGGTTTAGTGTTTAGTATTTAGCATTTTGGGTTTAGGGGTTTGGGTTTACGGTTTAAGGTTTAGGGTTTAGGGTTTAGGGTTCTAGGTTTTGGGTTTAGGGTTTAGGGTTTTGGATTTTCGGTTTAGGGTTTAGGGTTTTTGGGTTTTGGGTTTTAGGGTTTAGGGTTTATGGTTTAGGGTTTGGGGTTTAGGGTTTAGTGTTTAGTGTTTAGGGTTTAGGGTTTAGGGTTTAGGATTTAGGGTTTAGGGTTTAGGGTATTAGGGTTTAGGGTTTAGGGTTTGGGTTTAGTGTTTAGGGTTTAGGGTTATAGGGTTTAGGGTTTAGGGTTTTAGGGTTTAGGGTTTAGGGTTTACGATTTAGGGTTTAGGGCTTAGGGTCTTGGGTTTTAGGGTTTAGGGTTTAGGGTTTACGATTTAGGGTTTACGGTTTAGGGTTTAGGGTTTAGGGTTTAGTGTTTAGTATTTTTAGGGTTTTGTGTTTAGGTTCTAGGATTTAGGGTTTAGGGTTTAGGTTTTTGGTTTAGTGTTTAGGGTTTAGGGTTTAAGGTTTTGGTATTAGGGTTTCTGGTTTAGCGTTTAGAATCTAGGGTTTAGGGTTTAGGTTTTAGGTGTTTAGGGTTTGGGGTTTATGGTTTAGGGTATAGTGTTTTGTATTTGGCATTTTGGGTTTATGGTTTTGGGTTTAGGCTTTAGGGTTTAGCGTTTACGGTTATTGGGTTTAGGCTTATAGGGTTTAGGGTTTAGGTTTAAGGCTTTAGGGTTTAGTGTTTAGTGTTTTGTATTTTGGGTTTTGGGTTTAGGGTTTAGGGTTTATGGTTTTTGGCTTAGGGTTTAGGGTTTAAGGTTTTGGTATTAGGGTTTCCGGTTTAGCGTTTAGAGTCTAGGGTTTATGGTTTAGGGTATAGTGTTTAGTATTTGGCATTTTCGGTTTATGGTTTTGGGTTTAGGCTTTAGGGTTTAGCGTTTAGGGTTATAGGGTTTAGGCTTATAGGGTTTAGGGTTTAGGTTTAAGTGTTTAGGGTTTAATGTTTAGTGTTTAGTATTTTGGGTTTTGGGTTTAGGGTTTAGGGTTTAGGGTTTATGGTTTAGGATTTTGGGTTTAGGGTTTAGGGTTTAGTATTTTGGGTTTAGGGTTTAGTATTTTGGGTTTAGGGTTTAGTGTTTGGGATTTAAGGTTTAGGGTTTTTAATGTCTAGGGTTTAGGGTTTAGGGTTTAGGGTTTAGGGTTTGGGGTTTTGGGTTAGGGTTTCGGGTTTAGCGTTTAGAGTTACGGTTGAGGGTTTAGGGTTTAGGTTTTAGGTGTTTAGGGTTTAGGGTTTAGGGTTTAGGGTGTGGTGTTTAGTATTTAGCATTTTGGGTTTAGGGTTTATGGTTTAGGGTTATGGGTCCAGGGTTTAGGGTTTAGGGTTTACTGTTTAGGCTTTTTGATTTAGGGTTTTGGGTTTAGGGTGTTAAGGTTTAGGGTTTAGGGTTCAATGTTACGTATTTTGGGTTTAGGGTTTAGGATTTAGGGTATTTGGGTTTGAGGTTTAGGGTTTGGGTTTCGTGTTTAGGGTTTCGGGTTCATCGGTTAAGGGTTTAGGGTTATAGGGTTTAGGTTTTATGGTTTTAGAGATTAGGGTGTAGGGTTTAGGGTTTAGGGTTTAGGGTTTAGTGTTTAGGGTTTAGGGATTAGGTTTTAGGGTTTAGGGTTTAGGGTTTTGGGTTTAGTGTCTAGTATTTAGGCTTTAGGGTTTAGGGTTTTTGGTTTAGGGTTTAGGGTTTTGCTAATAGGGTTCAGGGTTTAGGGTTTTGGGTTCTGGGTTTTGGGTTTAGCGCTTAGGTTTTAGGGTTTAGGGTTTAAGGTTTAGGGTTTCTGGTTTAGGGTTTAGGGTTTTTGGGTTTATGGTTTAGGGTTTGGGATTTAGGGTTGGGGTTTGGGGTTTTGGGTTTTTAGTTTAGTGTTTAGGGTTTAGGGTTTTTAGGGTTTAGGGTTTTGGGTGTAGGGTTTAGGGATTTGGGTTAGGGTTTAGGGTTTAGTGTTTAGGGTTTTGGATTTAGGGTTTAGGGTTTAGGGTTTAGGGTTTGGGGTTTAGGCATTAGTGTTTAGTTTTTAGCATTTAGGGTTTAGGGTTTAGGATTTAGGGTTATGGGTTTAGGGTTTAGGGTTTAGGGTTTTGGGGGTAGGGTTTAGGGTTTTAGGGTTTAGGGTTTAGGGTTTAGGGTTTAGTGTTTGGGGTTTAGGGTTTAGTGTTTAGTATTTAGCGTTTAGGGTTTAGGGTTTAGGGTTTTGGGTTTGGGGTTTAAGGTTTAGGGTTTAGGGTTATGGGTCTTGGGTTTAGGGTTTAGGGTTTAGGGTTTTGGATTTTGGGTTTAGGGTTTAGGGTTTTAGTGTTTTGGGTTTAGGGTTTTGGGTTTTGGGTTTAGTGTTTAGTGTTTAGGGTTTAGGGTTTAGGGTTTAGGATTTAGGGTTTAGAGTTAGGGTATTAGGGTTTAGGTTTTCGTGTTTGGGTTTAGTTTTTAGTGTCTCGGGTTCATCGGTTTAGGGTTTAGGGTTGTAGGGTTTAGGGTTTATCGTTTTAGGGTTTAGTGTTTAGGGTTTAGGGGTTAGGGTTTAGCGTTTATTGTTTAGTGTTTAGTATTTAGGGTTTAACATTTAGGGTTTTGGGTTTAGGGTTTAGGGTTATGGTTTAGTGTCCAGTATTTAGGGTTTAGGGTTTACGGTTTTTGGTTTAGGGTTTAGGGTTTTTGTATTAGGGTTTAGGGTTTAGGGTTTAGCATTTAGGGTTTAGTGTTTAGGATTTTTCAATGAGGATTTAGGGTTTCAGGTTTTAGTGTTTATGGTTTAGGGTTTAGGGTTTAGGGGTTAGGGTTTAGGGTTTAGGGTTTAGGGTGATAGGGTTTAGGGTTTAGAGTTTCTTGTTTTGGGTTTGGGGTTTAGGGTTAGTGTTTGGGTTTAAGGTTTAGGGATGGGGGTTTATTGTTTTTAGTGTCTAGGGTTTAGGGTTTACGATTTTGGGTTTAGTGTTTAGGGTTTAGCATTTAGGGTTTAGGTTTTAGGTGTTTAGGTTTAGGGTTTAGGGTTTAGCATATAGGGTTTAGGGTTTGGATTTAGGGTTTAGCATTTAGGGTTTTAGGGTTTACGGTTTAGGGTTTATGGTTTATGGTTTGGGGTGTGGTGTTTAGTATTTAGGGTTTTGGGTTTAGGATTTAGGGTTTAGGGTTTAGGGTTTAGGGTATTAGGGTTTAGGGTTTAGTGTTTAGGGTCTCCGCTTTAGGGCTTAGGGTTTTAGGTTATAGGGTTTAGGTTTTAGGGTTTTAGGGTTTGGGATTTTGGGTTTAGGGTTTAGGGTTTGGCGTTTAGTGTTTAGTGTTTTGGGTTTAGGGTTTAGGATTTTGGATTTAGGGCTTAGGGTTTAGGGTTTAGGGTTTAGGGTTTAGTATCTAGGGTTTTGGGTTTAGGGTCTTGGATTTAGGGTTGAGGGTTTAGGGTATAGGGTTTAGCATTTAGGGTTTAGGGTTTTGTGTCTAGTATTTATGGTTTAGGGTTTAGGGTTTTTGGTTTAGGGTTTTGGGTTTATGGTTTAGGGTTTTGGGTTTATGGTTTAGGGTTTAGGGTTTAGCGTTTGGTGCTTAGGGTTTTTGATTTAGGGCTTACGGTTTAAGGTTTTTTGGTTTAGGGTTTAGGGAATTAGGGTTTTGGGTTTATGATTTAGGGTTTGAGGTTTATTGTGTTTTGGTTTAGAGTTTAGGGTTTGGTTTTTGTGTTTAGGGTCATGGGTTTAGGATTTAGCGTTTAGGGTTTAGGGTTTAGGGTTTTAGGGTTTAGGGCTTATGGTTTAGGGTTTAGGGTTTAGGGTTTAGGGTTTAGGGTTTAGGGTTTAGGGTTTATGGTTTACGGTTTTGGGTTTTGGGTTTTGGGTTTTGGGTTTAATGTTTAGTATTTAGGGTTTAGGGTTTAGGGTTTAGGGTTTAGGGTTTAGGGTTTAGGGTTTAGGGTTTATGGTTTTGGATTTAGGGTTTAGGGTTTAGGGTTTTAGGGTTTTAGGGTTTAGGGTTTAGGTTTTAGGGTTTAGTGTTTAGTATTTAGCGTTTAGGGTTTAGGGTTTGGGTTTTAGGGTTTAGGGTTTAGGGTTTAGGGTTTTAGGTTTTGGGTTTAGGGTCATGGGTTTAGGGTTTTAGGGTTAAGGGTTTAAGGTTTAGGGTTTAGCATTTAGGCTTTAATGTTTGGGGTTTTGGATTTAGGGTTTTAGGTTTAGGGTTTGTGGATTTTGGGTTTAGGGTTTAGGGTTTAGGGTTTATGGTTTTGGATTTAGGGTTTAGGGTTTAGGGTTTTAGGGTTTTAGGGTTTAGGGTTTAGGTTTTAGGGTTTAGTGTTTAGTATTTAGCGTTTAGGGTTTATGGTTTGGGTTTTAGGGTTGGCGGCTTAGGGTTTAGGGTTTAGGGTTTTAGGTTTTGGGTTTAGGGTCATGGGTTTAGGGTTTTCGGGTTTAGGGTTTTGGGTTTAGGGTTTAGGGTTTAGGGTTTATGGTTTAGGGTTTAGGGTTTAGTGTTTAGTATTTAGTGTTTAGGGTTTAGGGATTAAGGTTTAGTGTTTAGTTTTTGGGTTTAGTGTTTAGGGTCTCGGGTTCATCGGTTTAGGGTTTAGGGTTATAGGGTTTAGGGTTTATGGTTTTACGGTTTAGGGTGTAGTGTTTGGGGTTTAGGGTTTTGGGTTTAGGGTTTTGTGTTTAGTATTTAGGGTTTAGGGTTTAGGGTTTAGTGTTTAGTGTCTAGTATTTAGGGTTTAGGGTTTAGGGTTTACGATTTTGGTATTAGGGTTTAGGGTTTAGGGTTTAGGGTTTAGTGTTTAGGTTTTTTGAATTAGGATTTAGGGTTTCAAGTTTTAGTGTTTGTGTTTATAGTTTAGTGATGGGTATTTATTCTTTTTAGGGTCTAGGGTTTACGGTTTACGGTTTAGGGTTTTGGGTTTTGGATTTAGCATTTAGTGTTTAGGTTTTAGGTGTTTAAGCTTTAGGGTTTAGGTTTTAGCATAAAGGGTTTAGGGTTTGGGGTTTAGGGTTTAGCGTTCAGTGTTTAGTATTTAGGGTTTAGGGTTTGGGATTTAGGGTTTAGGGTTTAGGGTGTTAGGGTTTAGGGTTGAGGGTTTAGTGTTTTGGGTTTTGGGTTTTGGGTTTAGGACTTCAGGGTTTGGGGTTTTGGGTTTAGGTTTAGGGTTTAGGGTTTAGGGTTTAGTGTTTAGCATTTTGAGTTTCAGGTTTAGGGTTTTGGATTTAGGGTTTAGGGTTTAGGGTTTAGTGTGTAGTATTTAGGGTTTTGGGTTTTGGGTTTAGGGTTTAGGGTTTAGGGTTTAGGGTTTAGGGTTTAGGGTTTATGGTTTAGGGTTTTGGGTTTGGGTTTAGGGTTTAAGGTTTAGGGTTTAGTGTTAGGGTTTAGAGTTTAGGTTTTAGGGCTTTAGGTTTTAGGGTTTAGGGTTTAGGGTTTATGGTTTAGGGTTTAGTGTTTAAGGTTTTTAGGGTCTACAGTTTAGGGTTTAAGGGTTTAGGGTTTAGGGTTAGGGTTTAGGGTTTAGGGTTAGGGTTTAGGGTTTAGGGTTTAGGGTTTGGTGTTTAGTATTTATGGTTTAGGGTTTAGGGTTTGGGATTTAGTGTTTAGGGTTTTGGGTTTAGGGTTTAGTGTTATGGGTTTAGGGTTTAGGGTTTAGGGTATAGCGTTTAGGGTTTGGGGTTTAGGGTTTAGGGTTATTGGTTTAGCATTTAGGGTTTAGGGTTTGGTGTTTGGGGTTTTGGATTTAGGATTTAGGGTTTAGTGTTTTTAGGTTTAGGGTTTAGGGATATAGGGTTTAGGGTTTACGGGTTTAGTGTTACGTATTTAGGGTTTAGGAGTTAGTGTATTATGCTTTAGGGATTAGGGTTTGGGTTTAGTGTTTCGGGTTTCGTGTTTATGGTTTAGGGTTTTAGGGTTTAGGGCTTACGGTTTCGGGTTTAGGGTTTTGGGTTTAGGGTTTTAGGGTTTCGGGTTTTGGGTTTAGGTTTTTGGGTTTTGGGTTTAGGGTTTAGGGTTTATGGCTTACGGTTTAGGGTTTAGGGTTTTGGGTTTAGTGTTTATTATTTTGGGTTTAGGGTTTCGAGTTGTGGGTTTAGGGTTTAAAGGTTAGGGTTTAGTGTTTAGGGTTTATGGTTTAGGGTTTAGGGTTTAGGGTTTAGTGTTTGGGGTTTTTGATTTTTGGTTTTAGGTTTTGGGTTTAGGGTTGAGGGTTTTGGAATTATGGTTTAGGGTTTTGGATTTAGGGTTTAGGGTTTAGGGTTTTAGGGTTTTAGGGTTTAGGGTTTGCGGCTTAGGGTTTAGGTTTTAGGATTTAGTGTTTATTATTTTGCGTTTAGGGTTATGGGTTTGGGGTTTCGTGTTTAAGGTTTTGATTTTGGGTTTAGGGTTTAGGGTTTAGGGTTTATGGTTTATGGTTTAGAGTTTAGTGTTTTGTCTGTTGTACTTACGGTTTAGGGTTTAGGATTTAGAGTCTAGGGTTTAGGGTATTCAGGTTTTGGGTTTTGGGTTTTGGGTTTAGTGTTTAGGGTCTCTAGTTTAGGGTTTAGCGTTTAGGGTTATTGGGTTTAGGGTTTTTGGTTTTTGGGTTTAGGGTTTAGGCTTTAGGCTTTAAGGTTTAGTGTTTAGTATTTTAGGTTTAGGGTTTAGGGTTTAGCGTTTAGTGTTTTTATTTAGGGTTTAGGGTTTGGGATTTAGGGTTTAGGGTTTAGGGTGTTAGGGTTTAGGGTTTAGGGTTTAGTGTTTAGGGTTTTGGGTTTTGGGTTTTGGGCTTTAGGGTTTGGGGTTTTGGGTTTAGGGTTTGCGGTTTAGTGTTTAGTATTTTGGGTTTCGGTTTTAGGGTTTTGGATTTAGGGTTTAGGGTTTAGGGTTTAGTGTTTAGTATTTAGGGTTTTGGGTTTTGGGTTTTGGGTTTAGGGTTTAGGGTTTAGTGTTTATGGTTTAGGGTTTTGGGTTTGGGTTTAGGGTTTAAGGTTTAGGGTTTAGGTTTTACGTGTTTAGGGTTTAGTGTTAGGGTTTAGAGTTTAGGTTTTAGGGCTTTAGATTTTAGGGTTTAGGGTTTAGGGTTTATGGTTTCACCTCTCAACT
>NW_026651851.1:0-36689 GCF_029873635.1 Malania oleifera | reverse complement strand
AGGTTTATGGTTTAGGGCTTAAGGTCTATGGTTTAGGGTTTAGGGTTTAGTGTTTAGGGTTTCGAGTTTAGGGTTTAGGGCTTAGGGTTATAGGGTTTAGGGTTTCGGGTTTTGGGTTTAGGGTTTAGGGTTTGGGGTTAGGGTTTTTGTTTTAGGGTTTAGGTTTTAGGGTTTAGGGTTTAGGTTTTAGGGTTTAGGGTTTAGTTGTTTAGGTTTTAGGGTTTAGGTTTTAAGGTTTATGGTTTAGGGTTTAAGGTTAGGATTTGGGTTTAGGGTTTAGGGTTTGGGGTTTAGTGTTTTTATGGTCTAGGGTTTAGGGCTTAGGGCTTAGGGTTTAGGGTTTGGGGTTTAGGGTTTAGCGTTTAGCATTTAGGGCTGGGGTTTAGGGTTTAGTGTTTATGGTTTTGGGTTTAGGGTTTAGGGTTTAGGGTTTAGGTTTTAGGTGTTTAGGTTGTAGGCTTTAAGGTTTATGGTTTGGGGTTTAGGATTTAGGGTTTTAGGGTTTTGGGTTTTGGGTTTAGGGTTTACGGTTTATGGTTTAGTGTTTAGTATTTGGTGTTTAGGGTTTAGGGTTTTGGGTTTAGGGTTTAGGGTTAAAGGTTTAGGGTTTAGGGTTTAGGGTTTAGGGTTTAGGGTTTAGTTTTTTTGGTTTTGGATTTAGGGTTTTTTATTTTGGGTTTTAGGGTTTCGGGTTTTGGGTTTAGTGTTTTGTATTTAGGGATTCGGGTTTAGGATTTAGGGTTTAGGGTTTAGAGTATTAGGGTTTAGGGTTAAGGGTTTAGGGTTTAGTGTTTAGGGTTTGGGGTTTGGGGTTTAGGGTCTAGGGTTATAGGGTTTAGGTTTTTAGGGTTTAGGGTTTGGGGTTTAGCGTTTAGAATTTTGGGTTTATGGTTTTGGGTCTTGGGTTTTGGGTTTAAGGTTTAAGGTTTAGTGTTTAGGGTCTTTGGTTTTGGGTTTAGGGGTTAGGGTTTTGGGTTTAGTGTTTTGGATTTAGTGTAGGGTTTCGGGTTTTGTGTTTAGGGTTTAGGGTTTGGGGTTGGGGTTTTCGTTTTACAGTTTAGGGTTTAGGGTTTAGTTGTCTAGGTTTTAGGGTTTAGGTTTTAGGGTTTAAGGTTTAGGGTTTGCAATTAGTGTTTGGGTTTAGGGTTTAGGGTCTGGGGTTTAGTTTTTTTATGGTCTAGGGTTTAGGGCTTAGGGCTTTGGGTTTAGGGTTTAGAATTTTGGATTTAGGGTTTAGGGTTTACGATTTTAAGGTTTCGGGTTTAGGGTTTGGGGTTTAGGGTTTAGCGTTTAGAATTTAGGGTTTATGGTTTAGGGCTTAGGGTCTATGGTTTAGGGTTTTGGGTTTTGGATTTCGGGTTTAAGGTTTAGTGTTTATGGTCTAGGGCTTAGGGTTTAGGGGTTAGGGTTTATAGTTTTGGGTTTTAGGTTTTGGGTTTAGTGTTTAGGATTTAGGGTTTATAATTTGGGGGATTAGGGTTTTGGGTTTTGGGTTTTGGGTTTAGGGTTTAGGGTTTTGTTGTTAGGGTTTCGGGTTTAGGTTTTAGGGTCAAGGGTTTAGGTGTTTAGGTTTTTGGGTTTAGGTTTTAGGGTTTAGGGTTTAGGGTTTTTGATTTAGGGTTAGGGTTTACGGTTTACGGTTTTGTGTTTTGGGCTTTGGATTTAGGGTTTAGGGTTTGGGTTTTTGGGTTTAAAGTTTAGGGTTTAATGTTTACTATTTAGGGCTTACGGTTTAGGATTTAGGGATTATGGTTTAGGCTATTAGGGTTTATGGTTTAGGGTTTACGGTTTAGTGTTTAGGGTTTCATGTTTAGGTTTATAGGGTTTAGGGTTTCGGGTTTAGGTTTATAGGGTTTAGGGTTTCGGGTTTAGGGTTTAGGGTTTAGGGTTTAGGATTAAGGGTTTACGATTTGGGGTATTAGGGTTTAGGGTTTAGGGTTTAGGGTTTAGGGTTTAGGGTTTAGGATTTAGGGTTTAGGGTTTAGGGTTTAGTGTTTAGTATTTAGGGTTTAGGGTTTAGGGTTTAGGGTTTTTGGTTTTGGGTTTAGTGTTTTGGATTTAGTGTATACAATTTGGTGTATTAGGGTTTAGGGTTTAGTGCTTAGGATTTTGGGTTTAGGGTTTAGTGTTTAGCATTAAGGGTATAAGGTTTAGGGATTAGGGTTTAGGGTTTTTAGGGTCTAGGGTTTAGGGTTTAGGGTTTAGAGTTTAGGTTTTTAGTTGGGGTTTAGTGTTTTGGGTTTAGGGTTTAGGGTTTTGGGCTTAGGGTCACGGGTTTATAGTTTGGGGTTTTGGGTTATAGGGTTTAGGGATTAGGTTTTACGGTTATAGGGTTTATGGTTTCTGGTTTAGGGTTTAGGGTTTAGGGTTTAGGGTTTCGGGTTTAAGGTTTAGGGTTTGGGGTTATGATTTGGGTTTAGGGTTTAGGGTTTGGGGTTTAGTGTTTTTAGGGTCTAGGGTTTAGGGCTTAGGGCTTAGGGTTTAGGGTTTGGGGTTTAGGTTTAGGGTCTAGGGTTTTGGGTTTAGGGTTTACGGTTTACAGTTTAGTGTTTAGTATTTAGCGTTTAGGGGTTAGGGATTAGGGTTTTGGATTGAGAGTTTAGTGTTCAGGGTTTAGGGTCTAGGGTTGAGTGTTTTGGGTTTTGGATTTAGGGTTTTGAGTTTTCGGTTTTTGGGTTTAGGGTTTAGGGTTTAAGGTTTCGGGTATTAAGGTTTAGGGTTTAGGGTTTAGGGTTTAGTGTTTTGGGTTTTAGGTTTAGGGTTTAGGGTTTAGGGTTATAGGGTTATGGGTTTAGGGTTTGGGGTTAGGGTTTTGGGTTTCCATTTTTGTTTTAGGGTTTAGGGTTTAGGGTTTAGGGTTTAGGGATTAGGGTTTTTGCTTTAGGGTTACGGTTTAGTGTTTAGGGTTTAGGATTTAGTGTTTAGTATTTAGGGTTTAGGGTTTAGGGTTTGGGATTTAGGGTTTAGGGTTTAGGATTTTGGGTTTAGGGTTTTGGGTTAGGGTTTAGTGTTTAGTGTTTAGTGTTTAGGGTTTAGGGTTTAGGGTTTAGCGATTTGGTTTTAGGTGTTTAGGTTTTATGGTTTAGGGTTTAGGGTTTAGGGTTTAGGGTTTGATGTTTTGGATTTAAGGTTTAGGGTTTAGGGTTTGGGGTTTTAGTGTTTAGGGTTTTGTGTTTTGGGTTAGGGTTTAGGGTTTAGGGTTTAGGGTTTATGGTTTAGCATTTTGGGTTTAGTGTTTAGGGTTTTGGATTTAGGGTTTAGGGTTTAGGGTTTTAGGGTTTAGGGTTTAGGGTTTAGGGTTTTGGGGTTAGGGTTTAGGGTTTAAGGTTTAGGGTTATAGGGTTTAGGGTTTAGGGTTTCGGGTTTAAGGTTTAGTGTTTGGGGTTATGATTTGGGTTTAGGGTTCAGGGTTTGGGATTTAGTATTTTCCGAGTCTAGGGTTTAGGGTTTAGTGTTTAGGGTTTAGCGTTTAGCGTTTAGCGTTTAGGGCTGGGGTTTAGGGTTTAGTGTTTACGGTTTTGGATTTAGGGTTTAGGTTTTAGGGTTTAGGTTTTAGGGTTTAGGGTTTAGGTTTTAGGGTTTAGGGCTTAGTTGTTTAGGTTTTAGGGTTTGGGGTTTAGGGTTTAGGGTTTAGGGTTTAAGGGTTTAGGTTTTCGGGTTTAGGGTTCAGGGTTTAGGATTTTGGGCTTAGGGATTTGTGTTTAGGATTTAGGGTTTGGGGTTTAGGGTATTAGGGTTTAGGGTTTGTGGTTTAGGGTTTTGGGTTTTGGGTTTTGGGTTTAGGGTTTAGGGTTTTGTTTTTAGGGTTTCAGATTTAGGTTTTAGGTGTTTTGGTTTTTGGGTTTAGGTTTTAAAGTTTAGGGTTTAGGGTTTTTGATTTTGGGTTAGGGTTTACGGTTTACGGTTTAGTGTTTTGGGGTTTGGATTTAGGGTTTAGGGTTTGGGTTTTTGGGTTTGAAGTTTAGGGTTTAATGTTTAGTATTTAGGGCTCACGGTTTAGGATTTAGGGATTATGGTTTAGGCTATTAGGGTTTTTGGTTTAGGGTTTGGGGCTTAGTGTTTAGGGTTTCGGGTTTAGGTTTATAGGGTTTAGGGTTTCGGGTTTAGGATTAAGCGTTTACAATTTGGGGTATTAGGGTTTAGGGTTTAGGGTTTAGCATTAGGGGTTTAGGGTTTAGGATTTAGGGTTTAGGGTTTAGGGTTTAGTGTTTAGTATTTAGGGTTTAGAGTTTAGTTCTTTGGGTTTAGATTTTAGGGTATAGCGTTTAGTATTTAGGTTTTAGGGTTCAGGGTTTAGGGTTTTTGGTTTTGGGTTTTAGGTTTTTGGTTTTGGGTTTAAGGTTTAGTGTTTAGGGTTTAGGGGTTAGGTTTTTGGGTTTAGGGTTTAGGGTTTAGTGTTTAGGATTTAGGGTTTACGTTTTGGCGTATTAGGGTTTAGGGTTTGGGGTTTAGTGTTTAGGGTTTCAGGTTCGGGGTTTAGGGCTTAGGGTTATAGGGTTTTGGGTTTCAGGTTTAGGGTTTGGGGTTAAGGTTTTTGTTCTAATGTTTAGGTTTTAGGGTTTAGGGTTTAGGTTTTAGGTTTTGGGGTTTAGTTGTTTAGGTTTTAGGGTTTAGGGTTTTGGGTTTAAGGTTTAGGGTCTTTTAGTTAGGATTAGGGTTTAGGGTTTTGGATTTAGGGTTTAGGGTTTAGGGTTTTGGGTTTAGTGTTTTGTATTTAGGGATTTGGGTTTAGGATTTAGGGTTTAGGGTTTAGGGTATTAGGGTTTAGGGTTTAGGGTTTAGGGTTTAGTGTTTAGGGTTGAGGGTTTAGGGTTTAGGGTTTAGGGTTATAGGGTTTAGGGTTTAGGGTTTAGGGTTAGGGTTTGGGGTTAGGGTTTTGGTTTTAGGGTTTAGGGTTTAGGTTTTAGGGTTTAGGGCTTAATTGTTTAGGTTTTAGGGTTTAGTTTTTGGGGTTTAGGGTTTAAGGGTTTAGGTTTTTGGGTTTAGGGTTTAGGGTTTTGGTTATAGGGTTTATGGTTTCTGGTTTAGGGTTTAGGGTTTAGGGTTTTGCATTTAGGGTTTAGGGTTTTGCATTTAGGATTTCGGGTTATGATTTGGGTTTAGGGTTTAGGGTTTGCGGGTTAGTGTTTCTAGTGTCAAGGGTTTAGTGCTTAGGGCTTAGGGTTTAGGGTTTATTAGGGTTTGGGGTTTAGGTTTAGGGTCTAGGGTTTTGGGTTTAGGGTTTACGGTTTACGGTTTAGTGTTTAGTATTTATCGTTTAGGGTTTAGGGATTATGGTTTTGGATTGAGAGTTTAGTGTTCAGGGTTTAGGGTTTAGGGTTTAGTGTTTTGGGTTTTGGATTTAGGGTTTAGGGTTTTGGGTTTAGTGTTTTGTATTTAGGGATTTGGGTTTAGGATTTAGGGTTTAGGGTTTCGGGTATTAGGGTTTAGGGTTTAGGGTTTAGGGTTTAGTGTTTAGGGTTTAGGGTTTAGGGTTTAGGGTTTAGGGTTATAGGGTTTAGGGTTTAGGGTTTATGGTTAGGGTTTGGGGTTAGGGTTTTGGTTTTAGGGTTTAGGTTTTAGGGTTTAGGGTTTAGGTTTTAGGGTTTAGGGCTTAGTTGTTTAGGTTTTAGGGTTTAGGGTTTAGTGTTTAGGGTTTAAGGGTTTAGGTTTTCGAGTTTAGGGTTTAGGGTTTTGGTTTTAGGGTTCAGGGTTTAGGATTTTGGGTTTAAGGATTTCTGCTTAGGATTTTGGGTTTGCGGTTTAGGGTATTAGGGTTTAGGGTTTGTGGTTTAGGGTTTTATTTTTAGGGTTTCAGGGTTAGGTTTTAGGGTCAAGGGTTTAGGTTGTAAGGTTTTTTGGTTTAGGTTTTAGGGTTTAGGGTTTAGGGTTTAGGGTTTAGGGTTTTTGATTTAGGGTTTACGATTTAGTGTTTAGTGTTTTGGGATTTAGGGTTTAGGGTTTAGTGTTTAGAATTTAGGGTTTATGGTTTCGCGTTTTGGGTTTATTGTTTTTTTTTTTGGGTTTTGGGTTTCGGGTTAAGGTTTAGTGTTTAGGGTCTAGGGCTTAGGATTTAGGGGTTAGGGTTTAGGGTTTAGGGTTTTGGGTTTGGTTTTTTTGATTTAGTTTTTACAATCTGGGGTATTAGGGTTTAGGGTTTAGAGCTTAGAGTTTTGGGTTGAAGGTTTAGTGTTTAGTATTTAAGGTATAAGGTTTACAGTTTAGGGTTTAGGGTTTATGGTTTTTAGGGTCTAGGGTTTAGGTTTAGAGTTTAGAGTTTAGGGTTTTTTGTTGGGGTTTAGTGTTTAGGGTTTAGGGTTTTTGGGTTTAGGGCTTAGGGTCACGCGTTTAGAGTTTAGGGTTTATGGTTATAGGCTCTCGGGTTTAGGGTTTAGGGTTTAGGGTTTGGATTTTTTGTTTTGTCTTAGGGTTTAGGGTTTAGGGTTTTGGCTTTCGTGTTTAGTATTTAGGGTCTGGGGTTTAGGGTTTAGGTTTTAGGTGTTTAGGGTTTAATGTTTAGCGTTTAGGGTTTAGGGTTTAGGGTTTGTTTAGGGTTTTGGATTTATGGTTTAGGGTTTAGGGTTTTAGGGTTTAGAGTTTAGGGTTTAGTGTTTTGTATTTAGGGCTTACAGTTTAGGATTTAGGGTTTAGGGTTTAGGCTTTAGGTTTATAGGGTTGATGGTTTTGGTTTTAGGGTTTAGGGTTTAGTGTTTAGGATTAAAGGTTTACGATTCGGGGTATTAGGGTTTAGGGTTTAGCGTTTAGGGTTTAGGGTTTAGTATTTAGGGTTTAGGGTTTGGGTTTAGTGTTTAGTATTTAGGGTTTAGGGTTTAGGGTTTAGATTTTAGGGTATAGCGTTTAGTATTTAGGGTTTAGGGTTTAGGGTTTAGGGTTTATGGTTTAGGGTTTTGGGTTTTGGGTTTCGGGTTTAAGGTTTAGTGTTTAGGGTCTAGGGCTTAGGGTTTAGGGGTTAGGGTTTAGGGTTTAGGGTTTAGTGTTTAGGATTTAGGGTTTACGATTTGGGGTATTAGGGTTTAGGGTTTAGGGTTTATGGTTTAGGATTTAGGGTTTAGGGTTTAGGGTTTAGTGTTCAGGGTTTCGGGTTCAGGATTTAGGGCTTAAGGTTATGGGGTTTAGGGTTTCGGGTTTTGGGTTTAGGGTTTAGTTGTTTAGGTTTTTGGGTTTAGGGTTTAGTGTTATGGGTTTCGCATTTTGGGCTTAGGGATTTGTATTTAGGATTTAGGGTTTGGGGTTTAGGGTATTAGGGTTTCGGGTTTGTGGTTTATGATTTAGGGTTTTGGGTTTAGGGTTTTGTTTTTAGGGTTTCAGGTTTAGGTTTTAGGGTAAAGGGTTTAGGTGCTTCGTTTTTGGGTTTAGGTTTTAGGGTTTAGGGTTTAAGGTTTACGGTTTACGGTTTAGGGTTTTGGGGTTTATGGTTTAGTGTTTAGAATTTAGGGTTTATGGTTTCGGGTTTTGGGTTTATTGTTTTCGGTTTTGGGTTTTGCGTTTCGGGTTTAAGGTTTATTGTTAAGGGTCTAGGCCTTAGGATTTAGGGGTTAGGGTTTAGGGTTTAGGGTTTTGGGTTTTGTGTTTTTGATTTAGTGTTTACAACCTTGGGTATTAGGGTTTAGGGTTTAGGGTCTAGGGTTTAGAGCTTAGAGTTTTGGGTTGAGGGTTTAGTGTTTAGTATTTAGGGTATAAGGTTTACAGTTTAGGGTTTAGGGTTTTGGGTTTTTAGGGTCTAGGGTTTAGGGTTTAGGGTTTAGAGTTTAGTGTTTTTGGTTGGGGTTTAGTGTTTAGGATTTAGGGTTTAGGGTTTAGGGCTTAGGGTCAAGCGTTTAGAGTTTAGGGTTTATGGTTATAGGGTTTCGGGTTTATGGTTTAGGGTTTAGGGTTTAGGGATACATGGTTTAGGGTTTAGGGTTTAGGGTTGTTGGGTTTAGGGATTCGAGGTTAGGGTTTAGGGTTTGGGGTTAGGGTTTTGGGTTTTGGGTTTAGGCTTTCTGGTCTCTAGGGTTTAGGGTTTTGGGTTTTGGGTTTAGTCTTAGGGTTTAGGGTTTAGGGTTTTGGGTTTTGTGTTTAGTATTTTGGGTTTAGGGTTTAACGTTTGGGATATAGGGTTTAGTGTTTAGGGTTTTTAGGGTCTAGGGTTTAGGGTTTGGGGTTTTCGGTTAGGCTTTAGGGTTTAGTATTTAGGGTTTACGGTTGAGGTTTAGGGTTTAGGTTTTAGGTGTTTAGGGTTTAATGTTTAGGGTTTAGGGTTTAGGGTTTAGGGTTTAGTGTTTTTGGTTTTGGATTTAGGGTTTAGGGTTTAGGGTTTAGGGTTTAGGGTTTAGGGTTTAGTGTTTAGTATTTAGCGCTTACGGTTTAGGATTTAGGGTTTAGGGTTTAGGGTTTAGGTTTATAGGGTTGACGGTTTCGGGTTTAGGGTTTAGGGTTTAGGATTAAGTGTTTACAATTTGGGGTATTAGGGTTTAGGGTTTAGCGTTTACGGTTTAGGGTTTAGGATTTAGGGTTTAGGGTTTGGGGTTTAGTGCTTAGGGTTTAGGGTTTAGGGTTTAGGGTTTAGGGTTTAGCGTTTAGTATTTAGGGTTTAGGGTTTAGGGTTTAGGGTTTATGGTTTAGGGTTTTGGGTTTTGGGTTTCGGGTTTAAGGTTTAGTGTTTAGGGTCTAGGGCTTAGGGTTTAGGGGTTAGGGTTTAGGGTTTAGTGTTTAGGATTTAGGGTTTACGATTTGGGGTATTAGGGTTTAGGGTTTAGGGTTTAGGGTTTAGGGTTTTGTGTTTAGGGTTTTGGGTTCAGGGTTTAGGGCTTAGGGTTATGGGGTTTAGGGTTTCGGGTTTTTGGTTTAGGGTTTAGTTGTTTAGGTTTTAGGGTTTAGGTTTGAAGGTTTAGGGTTTCGGGTTCAGTGTTTAGGATTTTGGGCTTAGGGATTTGTGTTTAGGATTTAGGGTTTGGGGTTTAGGGTTTGTGGTTTAGGGTTTTGGGTTTTGGGTTTAGGGTTTAGGGTTTAGGGTTTTGTTGTTAGGGTTTCGGGTTTAGGTTTTAGGGTCAAGGGTTTAGGTGTTTAGGTTTTTGGGTTTAGGGTTTAGGGTTTAGGGTTTAAGGTTTTTGATTTAGGGTTTACGGTTTAGGGTTTTTGGTTTTGGGGTTTAGGGTTTAGGGTTTAGTGTTTAGAATTTAGGGTTTATGGTTTAGGGTTTTGGGTTTATTGTTTTCGGTTTTGGGTTTTGTGTTTCGAGTTTAAGGTTTAGTGTTTCGGGTCTAGGGCTTAGGATTTAGGGGTTAGGGTTTTGGGTTTGGTGTTGTTGATTTAGTGTTTACAATCTGGGGTATTAGGGTTTAGGGTTTAGGGTTTAAAGCTTAGACTTTTGGGTTGAGGGTTTAGTGTTTAGTATTTAGGGTATAGGGTTTAGGGTTTAGGGTTTAGGGTTTAGGGTTTTTAGGGTCTAGGGTTTAGGGTTTAGGGTTTAGAGTTTAGGGTTTTTGGTTGGGGTTTAGTGTTTAGGGTTTAGGGTTTAGGGTTTAGGGCTTAGGGTCACGGGTTTAGAGTTTAGGGTTTAGGGTTATAGGGTTTCGGGTTTAGGGTTTTGGGTTTAGGGTTTAGGGTTATATGGTTTACGGTTTAGGGTTAAGGGTTTAGGGTTTAGTGTTTAGGGTTTCGGGTTCAAGGTTTAGGGCTTAGGGTTATGGGGTTTAGGGATTTGGGTTTTGGGTTTAGTTGTTTAGGTTTTAGGGTTTAGGTTTGAGCGTTTTGGGTTTAGGGTTTTGGGTTTAGGATTTTGGGCTTAGGGATTTGTCTTTAGGATTTAGGGTTTGGGGTTTAGGGTATTCGGGTTTAGGATTTGTGGTTTAGGATTTAGGGTTTTGGGTTTAGGGTTTATGGTTTAGGGTTTTCTTTTTAGGGTTTCGGGTTTAGGTTTTTGGGTCTAGGGTTTAGGTGTTTAGGTTTTTGGGTTTAGGTTTTAGGGTTTAGGGTTTAGGGTTTTGATTTAGGGTTTAGGGTTTAGGGTTTAGGGTTTTAGGGTTTAGGGTTTAGGGTTTAGGGTTTAGAATTTAGGGTTTATGGTTTAGGGTTTAGGGTTTATTTTGGGTTTTGGGTTTTGGGTTTTGGGTTTAAGGTTTAAGGTTTAGTGTTTAGGGTCTTTTGCTTTGGGTTTAGGGGTTAGGGTTTAGGGTTTTGGGTTTTTGGTTTAGTGTTTTTGATTTAGTGTTTAGGGTTTCGAGTTCAGGGTTTAGGGCTTAGTGTTATAGGGTTTAGGGTTTCTTGTTTTGGGTTTAGGGTTTAGGGTTTGGGGTTGGGGTTTTTGTTTTAGGGTTTAAGGTTTAGGTTTTAGGGTTTAGGGTTTAGTTGTCTAGGTTTTAGGGTTTAGGTTTTAGGGTTTAGGGTTTAAGGTTTAGGGTTTGCAATTAGTATTTGGGTTTAGGGTTTAGGGTTTGGGGTTTAGTGTTTTTATGGTCTAGAGTTTAGGGTTTAGGGTTTAGAGTTTAGGTTTTTGGTTGGGGTTTAGTGTTTTGGGTTTTGGGTTTAGGGTTTTGGGCTTAGGGTCACGGGTTTATAGTTTAGGGTTTAGGGTTATAGGGTTTAGGGTTTACGTTTTACGGTTATAAGGTTTAGGGTTTCTGGTTTAGGGTTTTGGGTTTTGGGTTTTGCATTTATGGTTTCGGGTTTAAGGTTTAGGGTTTGGGGTTATGATTTGGGTTTAGGGTTTAGGGTTTGGGGTTTAGTGTTTTTAAGGTCTAGGGTTTAGGGCTTAGGGCTTAGGGTTTAGGGTTTGGGGTTTAGGGTTTGGGGTTTAGGTTTAGGGTCTAGGGTTTTGGGTTTAGGGTTTATGGTTTACAGTTTAGTGTTTAGTATTTAGCGTTTAGGGTTTAGGGTTTTGGGTTTTGGGCTTTGGGTTTAGGGTTTAGGGTTTAGGGTTTAGTGTTTTGGGTTTTGGATTTAGGGTTTTGGGTTTTGGGTTTTAGGGTTTAGGGTTTAGGGTTTAGGGTTTAGGGTATTAGGGTTTAGTGTTTAGTGTTTCGGGTTTGGGGTTTAGGGTTTAGGGTTATAGGGTTTTGGGTTTAGGGTTTGGGGTTAGATTTTTTGTTTTAGGGTTTAGGGTTTCCTGTTTAGTATTTAGGGTTTAGGGTTTAGGGTTTGCGATATAGGGTTTAGGGTTTAGGGTTTACGGTTTAGGGTTTAGGGTTTTGGGTTTAGGGATTGGGGTTTTTGCTTTGGGGTTACGGTTTAGTGTTTAGGGTTTAGGATTTAGTGTTTAGTATTTAGGGTTTAGGGTTTAGGGTTTGGGATTTAGGTTTTAGGGTTTAGGGTTTAGGGTTAGGGTTTAGGGTTTTGGGTTAGGGTTTAGTGTTTAGTGTTTAGTGCTTAGGGTTTAGGGTTTAGGGTTTAGGGTTTAGGGATTTTGTTTTAGGTGTTTAGGTTTTATGGTTTAGGGTTTAGGGTTTAGGGTTTAGGGTTTGAGGTTTTGGATTTATGGTTTAGGGTTTAGGGTTTTGGGTTTTAGTGTTTAGGGTTTTGGGTTTTGGGTTAGGGTTTAGGGTTTAGTGTTTAGGGTTAGCATTTTGGGTTTAGTGTTTAGGGTTTTGGATTTAGGGTTTAAGGTTTAGGGTTTTAGGGTATAGGGTTTAGGGTTTATGGTTTTGGTGTTAGGGTTTAGGGTTTAAGGTTTTGGGTTATTGGGTTTTCGGTTTAGGGTTTGGGGTTATAATTTGGGTTTGGGGTTCAGGGTTTGGGATTTAGTATTTTCGGTGTCTAGGGTTTAGGGCTTAGGGCTTAGGGTTTAGGATTTTGGGTTTAAGGTTTAGCGTTTAGCGTTTAGGGCTGGGGTTTAGGGTTTAGTGTTTACGGTTTTGGGTTTAGGGTTTAGGTTTTAGGTGTTTAGGTTTTAGGGTTTAGGGTTTTTGATTTAGGGTTTAGGATTTAGGATTTAGGGTTTTAGGGTTTAGGGTTTTGGGTTTAGGTTTTAGGCTTTACGGTTTAGTGTTTAGTATTTAGTGTTTAGGGTTTAGGGATTAGGGTTTTGGGTATTGGGTTTAGGGTTTTGGGTTTAGGGTTTAGTGTTTTGTATTTTGGGCTTAGGGTTTAGGATTTAGGGTTTAGGTTTTATGGTATTTGGGTTTAGGGTTTAGGGTTTAGTGTTTAAGGTTTTAGGTTTAGGGTTTAGGGCTTAGGGTTATAGGGTTTAGGGTTTTGGGTTTTGGGTTTAGGGTTTTGGTTTTAGGGTTTAGGGATTAGGTTTTAGGGTTTAGGTTTTCGTGTTTAGGGTTTAGTTGCTTAGTTTTTAGGGTTTAGGGTGTAGGGTTTAGGGTTTAAGGTTTAGGGTTCACGGTTAGGATTTGGGTTTAGGGTTTAGGGTTTGGGGTTTAGTGTCTTTATGGCCTAGGGTTTAGGGCTTAGGGCTTAGGGTTTAGGGTTTGGGGTTTTGCGTTTAGTGTTTTGGGCTGGGGTTTAGGGTTTAGTGTTTACGGTTCTGGGTTTAGGGTTTAAGGTTTTGGTTTTAGGTGTTTAGGTTTTAGGGTTTAGGGTTTAGAGTTTAGGGTTTAGGGTTTTTGATTTAGTGTTTAGGGTTTAGGATGTTGGGTTTTAGGGTCTACGTTCTTGGGTTTAGGGTTTAGGGTTTACGGTTTAGTGTTTAGTATTTTGCGTTTAGGGTTTAGGGTTTAGGGTTTTGGGTTTAGGGTTTAGGGTTTAGGGTTTAGGTTATTAGGGTTTAGGGTTTAGGGTTTAGGGTTTAGTGTTTAGGGTTTCGGGTTTAGGGTTTAGGGTTTAGGGTTGTAGGGTTTAGGGTTTAGGGTGTTAGGGTTCCGAGTTAGGGTTTTTGTTTTAGGGTTTACGTTTTAGGGTTGAGGGTCTTAGGGTTTTGGGCTTAGTTGTTTAGGTTTTGGGGTTTAGTTTTTAGGGTTCAGGGTTTAGGGTTTAGGGGTTAAGGTTTTCGGGTTTAGGGTTGAGGTTTTAGGGTTCAGGGTCTAGGATTTTGGGTTTAGGGATTAGTTTTTAGAATTTAGGGTTTGGGGTTTAGGGCATTAGGGTTTAGGGTTTGTTGTTTTGGGTTTTGCGTTTAGGGTTTAGGATTTAGGGTTTAGGGTTTATGGTATTAGGGTTTAGGGTTTAGGGTTTAGTGTTTAAGGTTTTAGGTTTTGGGTTTAGTTCTTAGGGTTATAGGGTTTAGGGTTTAGGGTTTTGGGTTTAGGGTTTAGTGTTTGGGGTTAGGGTTTTGTTTTAGGGTTTAGTTTTTAAGGTTTAGGGTTTAGGTTTTTGGGTTTTGGTTTTCGGGTTTAGGGTTTAGTTGTTTTGGTTTTAGGGTTTAGGGTTTAGGGTTTAAGAAGGGTTTGCGGTTAGGATTTGGGTTTGGGGTTTAGTGTCTTTATGGTCTAGGGTTTAGGGCTTAGGGCTTAGGGTTTAGGGTTTGGGGTTTAGCGTTTAGTGTTTTGGGCTAGGGTTTACGGTTTAGTGTTTACAGTTCTGGGTTTAGGGTTTAAGGTTTAAGTTTTAGGTGTTTAGGTTTTAGGGTTTAGGGTTTAGGGTTTAGGGTTTAGGGTTTAGGGTTTTTGATTTAGTGTTTAGGGTTTAGGATTTAGGGTTTTAGGGTCTAGGGTGTTGGGTTTAGGGTTTACGGTTTACGGTTTAGTGTTTAGTATTTAGCGTTTAGGGTTTAGGGTTTAGGGTTTTGGGTTTAGGGTTTAGGGTATAAGGTTTAGTGTTTTGGGTTTCGGGTTTTGGGTTTTGGGTTTAGGGTTATAGTGTTTAGGGTTTATGGTTTGGTGTTAGGGTTCTGAGTTAGGGTTTTTGTTTTAGGGTTTAGGTTTTAGGGTTTTGGGTTTAGGTTTTAGGGTTTAGGACTTAGGGTTTAGGGCTTAGTTGTTTAGGTTTTAAAGTTTAGTTTTTAGGGTTCAGGGTTTAGGGTTTAGGGTTTAGAGGTTCGGGTTTTCGGGTTTAGGGTTTAGGGTTTAGGTTTTAGGGTTCAGGGTCTAGGATTTTGGGTTTAGGGATTAGTTTTTAGGATTTAAGCTTTGGGGTTTAGGGTATTGGGGTTTAGGGTTTGTTGTTTTGGGTTTTGGGTTTAGGGTCTAGGATTTAGGGTTTAGGGTTTATGGTATTTGGGTTTAGGGTTTAGGGTTTTAGGTTTACAGTTTAGAGCTTAGGGTTATAGGGTTTAGGGTTTTGGGTTTTGGGTTTAGGGTTTAGTGTTTGGGGTTAGGGTTTAGTTTTAGGGTTTAGTTTTTAGGGTTTAGGGTTTAGGTTTTTGGGTTTTGGTTTTCGGGTTTAGGGTTTAGTTGTTTAGGTTTTAGGGTTTAGGGTTTAGGGTTTAAGAATTAGGGTTTGCGGTTAGGATTTGGGTTTGGGGTTTAGTGTCTTTATGGTCTAGGGTTTAGGGCTTAAGGCTTAGGGTTTAGGGTTTGGGGTTTAGGGTTTAGCGTTTTGGGCTAGGGTTTAGGGTTTAGTGTTTACGGTTCTGGGTTTAGGGTTTAAGGTTTAGGTTTTAGGTGTTTAGGTTTTAGGGTTTAGGGTTTAGGGTTTAGGGTTTAGGGTTTTTGATTTAGTGTTTAGGGTTTAGGATTTAGGGTTTTAGGGTCTATGGTCTTTGGTTTAGGGATTAGAGTTTACGGTTTAGTGTTTGGTATTTAGTGTTTAGGGTTTAGGGTTTAGGGTTTTGGTTTTAGGGTTTAGGGTTTAAGGTTTAGTGTTTTGGGTTTTGGATTTAGGGTTTTGGCTTTTGGCTTTTAGGGTTTACGGTTTTGGGTTTAGGGTTTAGGGTTTAGGATTTAGGGTTTAGGGTTTTGGGTTTAGGGTATTAGGGTTTAGGGTTTAGGGTTTAGGGTTTAGTGTTTAGGGTTTTGGGTTTAGGGTTTAGTGTTTAGGGTTATAGGGTTTAGGGTTTAGGGTTTGGGGTTAAGGTTCCGAGTTAGGGTTTTTGTTTTAGGGTTTAGGTTTTAGGTTGTAGTTTTTAGTGTTCAGGGTTTAGGGTTTAGGGTTTAGAGGTTCAGGTTTTCGGGTTTAGGGTTTAGGGTTTAGGTTTTTGGGTTCAGGGTTTAGGATTTTGGGTTTAGGGATTAGTTTTTAGGATTTAGGGTTTGGGGTTTAGGGTATTAGGGTTTAGGGTTTGTTGTTTTAGGTTTTGGGTTTAGGGTTTAGGGTTTTGTTTTAGGGTTTCGGGTTGGTTTTATGGTCATGGGTTTAGGTGTTTAGGTTTTATGGTTTTGGATTTAGGGTTTAGGGTTTATGGTATGGGGTTTAGGGTTTTGGATTTAGTGTTTAGGATTTAGGGTTTAGGGTTATAGGGTTTAGGGTTTTGGGTTTTGGGTTTAGCGTTTAGCGTTTAGAATTTAGGGTTTATGGTTTAGAGTTTTGGGTTTTGGATTGCGGGTTTATGGTTTAGTGTTTAGGGTCTAGGGCTTAGGGTTTACGGTTCAGGGTTTAGGGTTTTGGATTTAGTGTTTAGGATTTAAGGTTTACAATTTCGAGTATTAGGGTTATGGGTTTTGGGTTTTGGGTTTAGGGCTTAGGGTTTCGGGTTTAGGGTTCAGTGTTTAGTATTTAGGGTATAATGTTTAGGGGTTAGGGTTTAGGGTTTTTAGGGTCTAGGGTTTCGGGTTTAGGGTTTAGAGTTTAAGGTTTTTGGTTGGGGTTTAGTGTTTAGGGTTTAGGGTTTAGGGTTTAGCGTTTAGAGTTTAGGGCTTAAGGTCATGAGTTTAGAGTTTAGGGTTTAGGGTTATAGGGTTTCAGGTTTAGGGTTTAGCGTTTAGGGTTATAGGGTTTAGGGTTTAGGGTTTAGGGTTATAGGGTTTAGGGTTGAGGGTTTAGGGTTTATGGCTTAGGGTCACGGGTTTAGAGTTTAGGGTTTCGGGTTATAGGGTTTAGAGTTTATGGATTAGGGTCACCGGTTTAGAGTTTAGGGTTTCGGGTTTAGGGTTTAGTGTTTAGGGTTTAGTGTTATAGGTTTCACGATTTCTGGTTTAGGGTTTAGGGTTTTGGGTTATAGTGTTTTGGGATTCAGGGTTAGGGTTTAGGGTTTGGGGTTTTCGGTTTTGGGTTTTTAGTCTCTAGGGTTTAGGGTTTTGGGTTTTGGGTTTAGTGTTTTGGGTTTTTGATTTAGGGTTTAGGGTTTTGGGTTTTAGGGTTTAGAGTTTAGTGTTTAGTTTCTAGTATTTAGGGCTTACGGTTTAGGATTTAGGGTTTAGGGTTTAGGGTATTAGGGTTTATGGTTTAGGGTTTAGGGTTTAGTGTTTAGGGTTTCTGGTTTAGGCTTTAATGTTTAGGTTTATAAGGTTTAGGGTTTCAGGTTTAGGGTTTAGGGTTTAGTGTTTAGGATTAAGGGTTTACGATTTGGGGTATTAGGGTTTAGGGTTTAGTGTTTAGCGTTTAGGGTTTAGGGTTTAGGGTTTAGGGTTTAGGGTTTGGGGTTTAGTGTTTAGTACTTAGGGTTTAGGGTTTTGGGTTTTGGGTTTAGGGTTTAGATTTTAGGGTATAGCGTTTACTATTTAAGGTTTAGGGTTTATGGTTTAGGGTTTTGGGATTTGGGTTTCGGGTTTAAGGTTTAGGGGTTAGGGTTTAGGGTTTACGGTGTAGGGTTTAGGGTTTAGTGTTTAGGATTTAGGGTTTACGATTTGGGTTATTAGGGTTTAGGGTTAGGGTTTATGGTTTAGGGTTTCGGGTTTTGGGTTTAGGGCTTAAGGTTTGGGGTTTGGGTTTTTTTTTTAGGGTTTAGGGTTTAAGCTTTAGTGTTTAGGGTTTAGTTCTCTAGCTTTTAGGGTTTAGGTTTTTGGGTTTTGGGTTTAGGGTTAGGGTTTAGGGTTTAGGGTTTAAGGTTTAGGGTTTGCAATTAGTTTTTGGGTTTAGGGTTTAGGGTTTTGGGTTTAGTGTTTTTATGGTCTAGGGTTTACGGCTTAGAGCTTTGGGTTTAGTGTTTAGGGTTTGGGGTTTAGAGTTTTGGATTTTGGGTTTAGGGTTTGGGGTTTAGGGTTTGAGGGTTTCGGGTTGAGGGTTTTGGTTTTAGGGTTTAGCATTTAGAATTTAGGATTTGTGGTTTAGGGCTTAAGGTCTATGGTTTTGGGTTTTGGGTTTTGGATTTCGGGTTTAAGGTTTAGTGTTTAGGGTCTAGGGCTTAAGGTGTAGGGGTTAGGGTTTACAGTTTTGGGTTTTGGGTTTAGTGTTTAGGATTTAGGGTTTAGAATTTGGGGTATTAGGGTTGAGGGTTTATGGTTCAGGGTTTTCTTTTTTGGGTTTCGGGTTTTGCTTTTAGGGTCAAGGGTTTAGGTGTTTAGGTTTTTGGGTTTAGGTTTAGGGTTTAGGGTTTTGGGTTTAGGGTTTAGGGTTTTTGATTTAGGGTTTAGGGTTTTAGGGTTTAGGGTTTAGGTTTTTGCGTTTAGAATTTAGGGTTTATGGTTTAGGGTTTAGGGTTTATGGTTTAGGGTTTTGGGTTTCAGGTTTAAGGTTTAGTGTTTAGGGTCTAGGGCTTTGGGTTTAGGGGTTAGGGTTTTGGGTTTTGGGTTTTGGGTTTAGTGTTTTGGATTTAGTGTTTACAATTTAGTGTATTAGGGTTTAGGGTTTAGGGTATAGAGCTTAGGGTTTTGGGTTTAGGGTTTAGTGTTTAGTATTTAGGGTATAAGGTTAGGGTTTAGGGTTTATGGTTTAGGGTTTTTAGGGTCTAGGGTTTAGGGTTTAGGGTTTAGAGTTTAGCTTTTTGGTCGGGGTTTAGGGTTTTGGGTTTAGGGTTTTGGGTTTTAGGCTTAGGGTCATGGGTTTATAGTTTCGGGTTTAAGGTTATAGGGTTTAGGGTTTAGGGTTTAGGGTTCTGCGTTTAGGGTTTTGGGTTTAAGGTTTAGGGTTTGGGGTTATGATTTGGGTTTAGGGTTTAGGGTTTGTGGGTTTAGGGTTTAGGGTTTTTGATTTAGGGTTTAGGGTTTAGGTTTTTGCGTTTAGAATTTAGGGTTTATGGTTTAGGGTTTAGGGTTTATGGTTTAGGGTTTTGGGTTTCAGGTTTAAGGTTTAGTGTTTAGGGTCTAGGGCTTTGGGTTTAGGGGTTAGGGTTTTGGGTTTTGGGTTTTGGGTTTAGTGTTTTGGATTTAGTGTTTACAATTTAGTGTATTAGGGTTTAGGGTTTAGGGTTTAGAGCTTAGGGTTTTGGGTTTAGGGTTTAGTGTTTAGTATTTAGGGTATAAGGTTTAGGGTTTAGGGTTTATGGTTTAGGGTTTTTAGGGTCTAGGGTTTAGGGTTTAGGGTTTAGAGTTTAGCTTTTTGGTCGGGGTTTAGGGTTTTGGGTTTAGGGTTTTGGGTTTTAGGCTTAGGGTCATGGGTTTATAGTTTCGGGTTTAAGGTTATAGGGTTTAGGGTTTAGGGTTTAGGGTTCTGCGTTTAGGGTTTTGGGTTTAAGGTTTAGGGTTTGGGGTTATGATTTGGGTTTAGGGTTTAGGGTTTGTGGTTTAGTGTTTTTAGGGTCTTGGGTTTAGGGTTTAGGGCATAGGGTTTAGGGTGTGGGTTTTAGGGTTTAGGGTTTTGGAATTAGAGTTTAGTGTTTAGGGTTTAGGGTTTACGGTTTAGTGTTTTGTGTTTTGGATTTAGGGTTCTGGGTTTGGGGTATTAGGGTTTAGGGTTTAGTGTTTAGGGTTTCGAGTTTAGGGTTTAGGGTTTAGGGTTATAGGGTTTTGGGTTTAGGGTTTGGGGTTAGGCTTTGGGGTTAGGGTTTAGGTTTTAGGTTTTAGGGTTTAGGGCTTAGTTGTTTAGGTTTTAGGGTTTAGTTTTTAGGGTTTAGGGTTTAGGGGTTTAGGTTTTCGGGTTTAGGTTTTAGGGTTCAGGGTTTAGGATTTTGGGTTTAGCGATTTGTGTTTAGGATTTAGGGTTTGGGGTTTAGGGTATTAGGGTTTGGGGTCTACGACATTAGGGTTTTTTTTTAGGGTTTCGGGTTTAGGTTTTAGGGTCAAGGGTTTAGGTGCTTAGGTTTTAGGGTTTAGGTTTTAAGATTTAGGGTTTAGGGTTTAGGGTTAGGGTTTAGGGTTAACGGTTTAGTGTTTGGTATTTAGGTCTTACGATTTAGGATTCAGGGTTTAGGGTTTAGGGTACTAGGGTTTACGATTTAGGGTTTAGGGTTTAGGGTTTAGTGTTTTAGGGTTTAGGGTTAAGGGCTTAGTGTTTTGTATTTAGGGCTTACGATTTAGGATTTAGGGTTTAGGGCTTAGCATTTAGTGTTTAGGTTTATAGGGTTTTGGGTTTTGGGTTTAGAGTTTAGGGTTTGGGGTTAGGGTTTAGGTTTTACGATTTAGGTTTTAGGATTTAGGGTTTAGGGTTTTAGGGTTTAAGGTTAGGGTTTAGGGTTAACGGTTTTGTGTTTAGTATTTAGGGCTTTCGATTTAGTATTCAGGGTTCAGGGTTTAGGGTACTAGGGTTTACGATTTAGGGTTTAATGTTTAGGGTTTAGGGTTTTAGGGTTTAGGGTTAAGGGTTTAGTGTTTAGTATTTAGGGCTTACGATTTAGGATTTAGGGTTTAGGGTTTAGGATTTAGTGTTTTGGTTTATAGGGTTTTGGGTTTCGGGTTTAGAGTTTAGGGTTTGGGGTTAGGGTTTAGGTTTTACGATTTAGGTTTTAGGTTTTAGGGTTTAGGTTTTAGGGGTTAGGGTTTAGGGTTTAAGGGTTTAGGTTTTTCGGTTTTGGGTTTGGGGTTTAGGATTTAGGGTTTAGGGTTTAGTGTTTAGGATTTAGGGTTTTGGGTTTAGGGTTAGAGGGTTTAGGGTTTCGGGTTTGGGGTTAGGGTTTATGGTTTTGGGTTTAGTTGTCTAGGTTTTAAGGAGGTTTTAGGGTTTAGGGTTTAGGGTTTAGGGTTTGCAATTTGTATTTGTGTTTAGGGTTTAGGGTTTGGGGTTTAGTGTTTTTATGGTCTAGGGTTTAGGGCTTAGAACTTAGGCTTTAGGGTTTAGGGTTTAGGGTTTAGGGTTTTGGATTTAGGGTTTAGGGTTTAGGGTTTAGGGTTTTAGGGTTTAGGGTTTAGGGTTTGGGGTTTAGGGTTTAGCATTTAGAATTTAGGGTTTATGGTTTAGGGCTTAGGGTCTATGGTTTAGGGTTTTGGGTTTTGGATTTCGGGTTTAAGGTTTAGTGTTTAGGGTCTAGATCTTAGGGTTTAGGGGTTAGGGTTTACGGTTTTGGGTTTTGTGTTTTGGGTTTAGTGTTTAGGATTTAGGGTTTACAATTTGGGGTATTAGGGTTAAGGGTTTTGGGTTTTGGGTTTAGGGCTTAGGGTTTAGGGTTTAGGGTTTAGTGTTTAGTATTTAGGGTTTAGGGTTTTTAGGGTCTAGGGTTTAGGGTTTAGGGTTTAGAGTTTATGGTTTTTGGTTGTGGTTTAGTGTTTAGGGTTTAGGGCTTAGGGTCACGGGTTTAGAGTTTAGGGCTTAGGGTTATAGGGTTTCGGGTTTAGTGTTTAGGGTTTAGGGTTTAGAGTTATAGGGTTTAGGGTTTCTAGTTTAGGGTTTAGGGTTTAGGGTTATAGGGTTTAGGGATTCAGGTTTAGGGTTTAGGGTTTGGGGTTAGGGTTTTTGGTTGAGGGTTTAGGGTTTCTGGTTTTGTGTTTTCGGTTTAGGGTTTAGGGTTTAGGGTTTAGGATATTTGGTTTAGCGATTTGGGTTTAGGATTTAGGGTTTGGGGTTTAGAGTATTAAGGTTTAGGGTTCATGGTTTAGGGTTTAGGGTTTTGGGTTTTTTTTTTGGGTTTCGGCTTTAGGTTTTAGGGTCAAGGGTTTAGGTGTTTAGGTTTTAGGGTTTAGGTTTTAGGGTTTAGGGTTTAGGGTTTTGGATTTAGGGTTTAGGGTTTAGGGTTTAGGGTTTTAGGGTTTAGGGTTTAGGGTTTGGTGTTTAGGGTTTAGCGTTTAGTATTTAGGGTTTGAGGTTTAGGGCTTAGGTTCTATGGTTTAGGGTTTTTGGTTTTGGATTTCGGGTTTACAGTTTAGTGTTTAGGGTATGGGGCTTAGGGTTTAGGGGTTAGGGTTTACAGTTTAGGGTTTAGGGGTTTGGGTTTAGTGTTTAAGATTTGGGGTTTACAATTTGGGGTATTAGGGTTAAGGGTTTTGGGTTTTTGATTTAGGGCTTAGGGTTTAGGGTTTAGTATTTAGGGTATAGGGTTTAGGGTTTAGGGCTTAGGGTTTAGGGTTTTAGGGTCTAGGGTTTAGGGTTTAGGGTTTAGAGTTTAGGGTTTTTGGTTGGGGTTAGTAATTAGGGTTTAGTGTTTAGAGTTATAGGGCCTACGGTTTTTGCTTTAGGGTTACAATTTAGTGTTTACGGTTTAGGATTTTGTGCTTAATATTTAGGGTTTAGGGTTTGGGATTTAGGGTTTAGGGTTTAGGGTTTAGGGTTTGGGGTTTTCGTGTTTAGGGTTTTGTGTTTTGGGTTAGGGTTTAGGGTTTAGGGTTTAGCGTTTTAGGTTTAGGGTTTAGGGTTTTGGATTTCGGGTTTAAGGTTTAGGGTTTCGGGTTTAAGGTTTAGGGTTTGGGGTTATGATTTGGGTTTAGGGTTTAGGGTTCGGGATTTAGTATTTTTGGGGTCTAGGGTTTAGGGCTTAGGGCTTAGGGCTTAGGGTTTGGGGTTTTCATGTTTAGGGTTTTTTTTTTTTGGGTTAGGGTTTAGGGTTTAGTGTTTAGGGTTTAGCATTTTGGGTTTAGTGTTTAGGGTTTTGGATTTAGGGTTTAAGGTTTAGGGTTATGGTTTTGCGGTTTAGGGTTTAGGGTTTTGGGTTTAAGGTTTAAGGTTTGCGGTTATGATTTGGGTTTAGGGTTTAGGGTTTGGGATTTAGTATTTTTGTCGTCTAGGTTTTAGGGCTTAGCGCTTAGGGTTTAGTGTTTGGGGTTTAGGTTTTAGCGTGTAGCGTTTAGGGCTAGGGTTTAGGGTTTAGTGTTTACGGTTTTGGGTTTTGGGTTTAGGTTTTATGTGTTTAGGTTTTAGGGTTTAGGGTTTAGGGTTTACGATTTTTGATTTAGGGTTTAGGGTTTTGGATTTAGGGTTTCAGGGTTTTGGGTTTTGGGTTTAGGGGGTACGGTTTTAGGGTTTAGTGTTTAGTATTTAGTGTTTAGGGTTTAGGGTTTAGGGTTTAGGGTTTAGTGTTTTGTATTTTGGGTTTAGGGTTTAGGATTTAGGGTTTAGGGTTTAGGGTATTAGGGTTTAGGGTTTAGGGTTTAGTGTTTAAGGTTTCGGGTTTAGGGTTTAGGGTTTAGGGTTATAGGGTTTAGGGTTTTGGGTTTTGGGTTTAGGGTTTAGTGTTTGGGGTTAGGGTTTTTGTTTTAGGGTTTAGGTTTTAGGGTTTAGGGTTTAGGGTTTAGGGTTTAGGGTTTAAGAATTAGGGTTTGCAGTTAGGGTTTGGGTTTAGGGCTTATTGTCTTTATGGTCTAGGGTTTAGGGCTTAGGGTTTAGCGTTTAGGGTTTGGGGTTTAGCGTTTAGTGTTTTGGTGTAGGGTTTAGGGTTTAGTGTTTATGGTTTTGGGTTTAGGGTTTAGGGTTTAGGTTTTAGGTGTTTAGGTTTTAGGGTTTAGGGTTTAGGGTTTAGGATTTTTGATTTAGTGTTTTGGGTTTAGGATTTTGGGTTTTAGGGTCTAAAGTCTTGGGTTTACGAATTAGGGTTTACGGTTTAGTGTTTAGTATTTAGCGTTTAGGGTTTTGGGTTTAGGGTTTAGGGTTTAGGGTTTAGTGTTTTGGGTTTTGGATTTAGGGTTTTGGGTTTTGGCTTTTTGGGTTTAGGGTTTAGGGTTTAGGGTATTAGGGTTTACGGTTTAGGGTTTAGGGTTTAGGGTATTAGGGTTTAGGGTTTAGGGTTTAGGGTTATAGGGTTTAGGGTTTGGGGTTTGGGGTTAGGGTTCCGAGTTAGGGTTTTGGTTTTAGGGTTTAGGTTTTAGGGTTTAGGGTTTAGGTTTTAGGGTTTAGGTTTTAGGGTTTAGGGCTTAGTTGTTTAGGTTTTAGGGTTTAGTTTTTAGGGTTTAGGGTTTAGGGTTTAGGGGTTTAGGTTTTCGGGTTTAGGGTTTAGGGTTTAGGTTTTAGGGTTCAGGGTTTAGGATTTTGGGTTTAGGGATTAGTGTTTAGGATTTAGGGTTTGGGGTTTAGGGTATTAGGGTTTAGGGTGTGTGCTTTTGGGTTTAGGGTTTAGGGTTTTGTTTTTAGGGTTTCGGGTTTAGGTTTTAGGGTCAAGGGTTTAGGTGTTTAGGTTTTAGGGTTTTGGATTTAGGGTTTAGGGTTTAAGGTATATGGTTTAGTGTTTTGGATTTAGCGTTTAGGGTTTAGGGTTTAGGGTTTTAGGGTTTTGGTTTTTGGGTTTGGGATTTAGGGTTTAGCGTTTAGAATTTAGGGTTTATGGTTTAGGGCTTAGGGTCTATGGTTTAGGGTTTTGGGTTTTGGATTTCGGGTTTAAGGTTTAGTGTTTAGGGTCTAGGGCTTAGGGTTTAGGGGTTAGGGTTTACGGTTCAGGGTTTTGGGTTTTGGGTTTAGTGTTTAGGATTTAAGGTTTACAATTTGGGGTATTAGGGTTAAGGGTTTTGGGTTTTGTGTTTAGGGCTTAGGGTTTAGGGTTTAGGGTTTAGTGTTTAGTATTTAGGGTATAGGGTTTAGGGGGTAGGGTTTAGGGTTTTTAGGGTCTAGGGTTTAGAGCTTAGGGCTTTTGGTTGACGTTTTGTGTTTAGGGTTTAGGGTTTAGGGTTTAGGGTCACGGGTTTAGAGTTTAGGGTTTAGGGTTATAGGGTTTCGAGTTTAGGGTTTAGGGTTTAGGGTTTAGGGTTTAGGGTTTCTGGTTTAGGGTTTAGGGTTTAGGGTTATAGGGTTTAGGGATTCGGGTTTAGGGTTTAGGGTTTGGGGTTAGGGTTTTTGGTTTAGGGTTTAGGGTTTTTAGTCTCTAGGGTTTAGGGTTTAGGGTTTAGGGTTTAGGGTTTAGGGTTTAGGGTTTAGGGTTTCCTGTTTAGTATTTAGGGTTTAGGGTTTAGGGTTTGGGATATAGGGTTTAGAGTTTAGGGTTTATTGTTTCAGGTTTTTAGGGTCTAGGGTTTTGGGTTTTGGGTTTTGTGTTTTCGGTTAAGGTTTGGGGTTTAGGGTATGGGGTTTAGGGTTTAGGGTTTAGGGTTTAGGTTTTAGGGTTTAGGGTTTAGGGTTTAGGGTTTAGGGTTTTGGGTTTTGGGTTTAGGTTTTAGGGTTTAGGGTTTAGGGTTTAGGGTTTTGGATTTAGCGTTTAGGGTTTAGGGTTTAGTGTTTAGTATTTAGGGCTTATGATTTTGGATTTAGAGTTTAGGGTTTAGGGTTTAGGGTTTAGTGTTTTGGGTTTTGGATTTTTGGTTTAGGGTTTAGGGTTTTAGGGTTTAGGGTTAATGGTTTAGTGTTTAGTATTTTGGGCTTACGATTTAGGATTCAGGGTTTACGGTTTAGGGTACTAGGGTTTACGATTTAGGGTTTAGGGTTTAGGGTTTAGGGTTTTAGGGTTTAGGGTTAAGGGTTTAGTGTTTAGTATTTAGGGCTTACGATTTAGGATTTAGGGTTTAGGGTTTAGGATTTAAGGTTTAGGTTTATAGGGTTTTGGGTTTCGGGTTTAGAGTTTAGGGTTTGGGGTTAGGGTTTAGGTTTTACGGTTTAGGTTTTAGGGTTTAGGGTTTAGGTTTTAGGGTTTAGGTTTTAGGGGTTAGGGTTTAGGGTTCAGGGGTTTAGGTTTTCAGGTTTTGGGTTTAGGGTTTTGGGTTTAGGGTTTAGGGTTTAGTGTTTAGGATTTAGGGTTTGGGTTTAGGGTTAGAGGGTTTAGGGTTTCGGGTTTGGGGTTAGGGTTTATGGTTTTTGGTTTAGTTGTCTAGGTTTTAGGGTCTTGGTTTTAGGGTTTAGGGTGTAGGGTTTAAGGTTTAGGGTTTGCAATTAGTATTTTTGTTTAGGCTTTAGGGTTTGAAGTTTAGTGTTTTTATGGTCTAGGGTTTAGGGCTTAGAGCTTTGGGTTTAGGGTTTAGGGTTTATAGTTTTTGATTTAGTGTTTAGGGTTTAGGGTTTAGGGTTTTAGGGTTTCGGGTTTAGGGGTGGGGTTTAGGGTTTAGCATTTGGAATTTAGGGTTTACGGTTTAGGGCTTAATGTCTATGGTTTAGGGTTTTGGGTTTTGGATTTCGGGGTTATGTTTTAGTGTTGAGGGTCTAGAGCTTAGGGTTTAGGGGTTAGGGTTTACAGTTTTGGGTTTTATGTTCTAGGTTTAGTGTTTAGGATTTAGGGTTTACAATTTGGGGTATTAGGGTTAAGGGTTTTGGGTTTAGGGCTTAGGGTTTAGGGTTTAGGGTTTAGTGTTTAGTATTTAGGGTATAGGGTTTAGGGTTTAGGGTTTTTAGGGTCGAGGGTTTAGAGTTTAGGGTTTAGAGTTTACGGTTTTTGGTTGTGGTTTAGTGTTTAGGGTTTAGGGCTTAGGGTCGCGGGTTCAGAGTTTAGGGCTTTGGGTTATTGGGTTTCGGGTTTAGTGTTTAGGGTTTAGGGTTTAGAGTTATAAGGTTTAGGGTTTCTAGTTTTGGGTTTAGGGTTTAGGGTTATTGGGTTTAGGGATTCGTGTTTAGGGTTTCGGGTTTGGGGTTAGGGTTTTTGGTTGATGGTTTAGGGTTTTGGGTTTTGGGTTTTGGGTTTAGGGTTTAGGGTTTAGGGTTTGGGGTTTAGTGTTTTGGGTTTTGGGTTTTGGGTTTAGGGTTTAGGGTTTAGGGTTTAGGGTTTAGTGTTTTGCGTTTTGGATTTAGGGTTTAGGGTTTTAGGGTTTAGAGTTTTGGGTTTTGGGTTTTGGGTTTAGTATTTTGTATTTTGGGCTTAGGGTTTAGGATTTAGGGTTTAGGGTTTAGGGTTTTGGGTTTAGGGTTTAGGGTTTAGTGTTTAGTATTTAGGGCTGACGATTTAGGATTTCGGGTTTAGGGTTTTAGGTATTTGGGTTTACGGTTTAGGGTTTTGGATTTAGGGTTTTAGGGTCTAAGGTTTAGGGTTTAGGGTTAAGGGTTTAGTGTTTAGTATTTTGGGCTTACGATTGAGGGATTAGGGTTTAGGGTTTAGGATTTAGGGTTTTGGTTTATGGGGTTTTGGGCTTTGGGTTTAGAGTTTTGGGTTTGGGGTTTGGGTTTAGGTTTTACGGTTTAGGTTTTAGGGTTTAGGGTTTAGGTTTTAGGGTTTAGGTTTTTCGGGTTCGGGTTAAGGTTTTTAGGTTTTAGGGGTTAGGGTTTAGGGTTTAGGGGTTTAGGTTTAGGGTTTAGGGTTTAGATTTTAGGTTATAGTGTTTAATATTTAGGGTTTAAGGTTTAGGATTTATGGTTTAGGGTTTAGGATTTTGGGTTTAAGGTTTAGTGTTTAAGGTCTAGGGCTTTGGGTGTACGGGTTGGGGTTTAGGGTTTAGGGTTTAGGGTTTAGTGTTTAGGATTTAGGGTTTACGATTTGGGGTATTAGGGTTTAGGGTTTAGGGTTTATGGTTTAGGGTTTAGGGTTTAGGGTTTAGGGTTTAGTGTTTAGGGTTTCGGGTTCAGGGTTTAGGGCTTAGGGTTATAGGGTTTAGGGTTTCGTGTTTTGGGTTTAGGGTTTAGGTTTTAGGGTTTAGGGTTTAGGTTTTAGGGTTTAGGGTTTAGTTGTTTAGGTTTTAGGGTTTAGGGTTTAGGGTTTAGGGTTTAAGGTTTAGGGTTTGCAGTTAGGATTTGGGTTTAGGGTTTAGGGTTTGGGGTTTAGTGTTTTTATGGTCTAGGGTTTAGGGCTTAGGGCTTAGGGTTTAGGGTTTGGGGTTTAGGGTTTAGCGTTTAGCGTTTAGGGCTGGGGTTTAGGGTTTAGTGTTTATGGTTTTGGGTTTAGGGTTTAGGGTTTAGGTTTTAGGTGTTTAGGTTTTAGGGTTTAGGGTTTAGGATTTTTGATTTAGTGTTTGGGGTTTAGGATTTAGGGTTTTAGGGTTTTGGGTTTGGGGTTTAGGGTTTATGGTTTATGGTTAAGTGTTTAGTATTTAGCGTTTAGGGTTTTGGGTTTTGGGTTTAGGGTTTAGGGTTTAAGGTTTAGGGTTTAGGGTTTAGGGTTTAGTGTTTTGGGTTTTGGATTTAGGGTTTTGGGTTTTGGGTTTTAGGGTTTAGGGTTTTGGGTTTTGGGTTTAGTGTTTTGTATTTAGGGATTTGGGTTTAGGATTTTGGGTTTAGGGTTTAGGGTATTAGGGTTTAGTGTTTAGGGTTTCGGGTCTAAGGTTTAGGGTTTGGGGTTATAAGGTTTAGGGTTTAAGATTTAGGGTAATGGTTTGGGGTTAGAGTTTTGGTTTGAGGGTTTAGGTTTTTGGGTTTAGGGTTTAGGTTTTAGGATTTAGGGCTTAGTTGTTTAGGTTTTAGAGTTTTTGTTTTAGGGTTTAGGGTTTAGGTTTTAGGGTTTAAAGGTTTAGGTTGAGGGTTTAGGGTTGAGGGTTTTGGTTTTCGAGTTCAGGGTTTAGGATTTTGGGCTTAGGGACTTGTTTTTAGGATTTAGGGTTTGGGGTTTAGGGTATTACGGTTTAGGGTTTGTGGTTTAGGTTTTAGGGTTTAGGGTTTCGGTGTTTAGGTTTTTGGGTTTAGGTTTTAGGGTTTAGGGTTTAGGGTTTTTGATTTGGGTTTTAGGGTTTAGGGTTTAGGGTTTTAGTGTTTAGGTTTTGTGTTTTGGGTTGTGGGTTTAAGGTTTAGTGTTTAGGGTCTAGGGCTTAGGGTTTAGGGGTTAAGGTTTAGGGTTTAGGGTTTTAGGTTTAGTGTTTTGAATATTGTGTTTACAATTTGGGTTATTAGGGTTTAGGGTTTAAGGTTTAGGGTTTAGAGCTTAGGGTTTTGTGTTTTGAGTTTAGTGTTTAGTATTTAGGGTATAAGGTTTTGGGTTTATGGGTTTTAGGGTCTAGGGTTTTGGGTTTAGGGTTTAGAGTTTAGGGTTTTTGGTTGGGGTTTAGTTTTTTGGGTTTAGAGTTTAGGGCTTTTGGCATAGGGTCACGGGTTTAGAGTTTAGGGTTTAGGGTTTAGGGTTTAGGGTTTAGGGTTTAGGGTTATAGGGTTTAGGGTTTCTGGTTTAGGGTTTTGGGTTTAGGGTTATAGGGTTTAGGTATTCGGGGTTAGGGTTTAGGGTTTGGGGTTAGGGTTTTGGGTTTTGGGTTTCCTTTTTAGTATTTAGGGTTTATGGTTTAGGGTTTGGGATATAAGGTTTAGTGTTTAGGGTTTTTAGGGTCTAGGGTTTTGGGTTTTGGGTTTAGGGTTTAGGGTTTCGGGTTAGGGTTTAAAGTTTAGTATTTAGGGTTTAGGGTTGAGGGTTTGGGGTTTAGGTTTTAGGTGTTTAGGGTTATGGGTTTAGCGTTTAGGGTTTAGGGGTTAGGCTTTTGGGTTTAGGGTTTAGGGTTTAGTGTTTTGGGTTTTTGATTTATGGTTTAGGGTTTAGGGTTTTAGGGTTTCGAGTTTAGTGTTTAATATTTAGTATTTAGAGCTGATGGTTTTGGATTTAGGGTTTAGGGTTTAGGCTATTAGGGTTTGTGGTTTAGGGTTTAGGGTTTAGTGTTTAGGGTTTCTGGTTTAGGCTTTACGGTTTAGGTTTATAGGGTTTAGGGTTTCGGGTTTAGTTTTTTGGATCAAGGGTTTACTATTTGGGGTATTAGGGTTTAGGGTTTAGGGTTTAGGATTTAGGGTTTAGGGTTTGGGGTTTAGTGTTTAGTATTTAGGGTTTAGGGTTTAGGGTTTAGGGTTTAGATTTTAGGGTATAGCGTTTAGTATTTAGGGTTTAGGGTTTAGGGTTTAGGGTTTATGGTTTTGGGTTTTGGGTTTTGGGTTTTGGGTTTAAGGTTTAGTGTTTAGGATCTAGGGCTTAGGTTTTAGGGGTTAGGGTTTAGGGTTTAAGGTTAGGGTTTAGGGTTTAGTGTTTAGGATTTAGGGTTTACGTTTTGGGGTATTATGGTTTAGGGTTTAGGGTTTATGGTTTAGGGTTTAGCGTTTAGGGTTTAGTGTTTAGGGTTTCAGGTTCAGGGTTTAGGGCGTAGGGTTATAGGGTTTCGGGTTTTTGGTTTAGTGTTTAGGCTTTCGGGTTAGGGTTTTTGTTTTAGGGTTTAGGTT
This sequence comes from Malania oleifera, assembly GCF_029873635.1. Classification (NCBI taxonomy): domain Eukaryota; kingdom Viridiplantae; phylum Streptophyta; class Magnoliopsida; order Santalales; family Ximeniaceae; genus Malania; species Malania oleifera. The sequence continues at coordinate 7,691 of NW_026651851.1, read as the reverse complement.
TTAGTTGTTTAGGTTTTAGGGTTTGGGGTTTAGGGTTTAGGTTTTAAGGTTTAGGGTTTGCAATTAGCATTTGGGTTTAGGGTTTAGGGTTTAGGGTTTTGGGTTTTAGGGTTTTTGTGTTTTGGGTTTAGTGTTTTGTGTTGAGGGATTTGTGTTTAGGATTTAGGGTTTAGGGTTTAGGGTTTAGGGTTTAGGGTTTAGGGTTTAGGGTTTAGGGTTATAGGGTTTAGGGTTTAGGGTTTATGGTTAGGGTTTGGGGTTAGGGTTTTTGTTTTAGGGTTTAGGTTTTAGGGTTTAGGGTTTAGGGCTTAGTTGTTTAGGTTTTAGGGTTTAGGTTTTAGGGTTTAGGGTTTAGGGTTTAGGGTTTAGGGTTTAAGGGTTTAGGTTTTCGGGTTTAGGGTTTAGGCTTTTTGTTTTAGGGTTCAGGGTTTAGGATTTTGGGTTTAGGGATTTGTGTTTAGGATTTAGGGTTTGCGGTTTAGGGTATTAGGGTTTAGGGTTTAGGGTTTAGGGTTTAGGGTTTAGGGTTTAGGGTATAAGGTTTAGGGTTTAGGGTTTAGGGTTAAGGGTTAAGGGTTTAGGGTTTTTGATTTAGGGTTTAGGGTTTAGGGTTTAGGGTTTAGGGTTTAGGGTTTAGGGTTTAGAATTTAGGGTTTATGGTTTAGGGTTTAGGGTTTATGGTTTTGGGTTTTGGGTTTTGGGTTTCGGGTTTAAGGTTTAGTGTTTAGGGTCTAGGGCTTAGGGTTTAGGGGTTAGGGTTTAGGGTTTAGGGTTTTGGGTTTGGTGTTTTGGATTTAGTGTTTACAATTTGGGGTATTAGGGTTTAGGGTTTATGGTTTAGAGCTTAGGGTTTTGGGTTTAGGGTTTAGAGTTTAGTATTTAAGGTATAAGGTTTAGGGTTTAGGGTTTAGGATTTAGGGTTTTTAGGGTCTAGTGTTTAGGGTTTAGGGTTTAGAGTGTAGGGTTTTTGGTTGGGGTTTAGTGTTTACGGTTTAGGGCTTAGGGTCACAGGTTTAGAGTTTAGGGTTTAGGGTTTAGGGTTTAGGTTTTATGGTTTAGGGTTATAGGGTTTAGGGTTTCTGGTTATTGGGTTTAGGGATTCAGGGTTTGGGTTTAGGGTTTGGGGTTAGGGTTTTCCGTTTTGGGTTTAGGGTTTTTAGTCTCTAGGGTTTAAGGTTTTGGGTTTTGGGTTTAGGGTATAGGATTTTGGGTTTCGTGTTTATTATTTAGGGTTTAGAGCTTAGGGTTTTGGGTTTAGGGTTTAGTGTTTAGTATTTAGGGTATAAGGTTTAGGGTTTAGGGTTTTTAGGGTTTAGTGTTTAAGGTTTAGGGTTTAGAGTTTAGGGTTTTTGGTTGGGGTTTAGTGTTTAGGGTTTAGGGCTTAGGGTCAAGGGTTTAGAGTTTAGGGTTTAGGGTTATAGGGTTTCGGGTTTAGGGTTTAGGGTTTACGGTTTAGGGTTATAGGGTTTAGGGTTTCTGGTTATTGGGTTTAGGGATTCAGGGTTTCGGTTTAGGGTTTGGGGTTAGGGTTTTCCGTTTTGGGTTTTGGGTTTTTTGTCTCTAGGGTTTGAGGTTTAGGGTTTTGGGTTTAGGGTTAGGGTTTAGGGTTTTGGGTTTTGGGTTTCCTGTTTAGTATTTAGGGTTTAGGGTTTAGGGTTTGGGATATTGGGTTTAGTGTTTAGGGTTTTTAGGGTCTAGGGTTTAGGGTTTGGGTTTTGGGTTAGGGTTTTGGGTTAAGTGTTTAGGGTTTATGATTTAGGGTTTAGGGTTTAGTGTTTAGGTTTTAGGGTTTAGGGTTTAGGGTTTAGGGTTTAGGGTTTAGGGTTTAGGGTTTAGGGTTTAGTGTTTTGGGTTTTGGATTTAGGGTTTAGGGTTTAGGGTTTTAGGGTTTAGGGTTTAGGGTTTAGTGTTTAGTATTTAGGGCTTACGGTTTAGGATTTAGGGTTTAGGGTTTAGGGTATTAGGGTTTATGGTTTAGGGTTTAGGGTTTAGTGTTTAGGGTTTCGGGTTTAGGCTTTAGGGTTTTGGTTTATATGATTTAGGGTTACGGGTTTAGGGTTTTGGGTTTAGTGTTTAGGATTAAGGGTTTACGATTTGGGGTATTAGGGTTTAGGGTTTAGGGTTTAGCGTTTAGGGTTTAGGGTTTAGGATTTAGGGTTTAGGGTTTAAGGTTTAGTGTTTAGTATTTAGGGTTTAGGGTTTAGGGTTTAGGGTTTAGATTTTAGGGTATAGCATTTAGTATTTAGGGTTTAGTGTTCAGGGTTTAGGGTTTATGTTTTAGGGTTTTGGGTTTTGGGTTTCGGGTTTAAGGTTTAGTGTTTAGGGTCTGGGGCTTTGTGTTTAGGGGTTAGGGTTTAGGGTTTAGGGTTTAGGGTTTAGTGTTTAGGATTTAGGGTTTATGATTTGGGGTATTAGGGTTTAGGGTTTAGGGTTTAGGGTTTAGGGTTTAGGGTTTAGGGTTTAGTGTTTAGGGTTTCAAGTTCAGGGTTTAGGGCTTAGGGTTATAGGGTTTCGGGTTTAGGGTTTAGGGTTTAGGGTTTGGGGTTAGGGTTTTTGTTTTAGGGTTTAGGTTTTAGGGTTTAGGGTTTAGGTTTTTGGGTTTAGGTTTTTTGGTTTAGGGTTTAGTTTTTTAGGTTTTAGGGTTTAGGGTTTAGGGTTTAGGGTTTATGACTTAGGGTTTGTAGTTAGGATTTGGGTTTAGGGTTTAAGGTTTGGGGTTTAGTGTTTTTATGGTCTAGGGTTTAGGGCTTAGGGCTTAGGACTTAGGGTTTGGGGTTTAGCGTTTAGCGTTTAGGGCTGGGGTTTAGGGTTTAGTGTTTATGGTTTTGGGTTTAGGGTTTAGGGTTTAGGTTTTAGGTGTTTAGGTTTTAGGGTTTAGGGTTTAGGGTTTAGGGTTTAGGATTTTTGATTTAGTGTTTAGGGTTTAGGATTTAGGGTTTTAGGGTTTTGGGTTTTGGGTTTATGGTGTATGGTTTATGGTTTAGTGTTTAATATTTAGCGTTTAGGGTGTACTATTTTGGATTTTGGATTTAGGGTTTAGGGTTTTTGGTTTTAGGGTTTAGGGTTTAGGGTTTATGGGTTTGGGTTTTGGGTTTAGTGTATTAGGGTTTGGGGTTTAAGATTTAGTGTTTAAGGTTTCGGGTTTGGGGCTTAGGGTGAAGGGTTATAGGGTTTAGGGTTTAGGGTTTATGGTTAGGGTTTGGGGTTAGGGTTTTGGTTTTAGGGTTTAGGTTTTAGGGTTTAGGGCTTACTTGTTTAGGTTTTAGGGTTTGGGTTTTAGGGTTTAGGGTTTAGGGTTTAAGGGTTTAGGTTTTCGGGTTTAGGGTTCAGGGTTTCGATTTTAGGGTTCAGGGTTTTGGATTTTGGGCTTAGGGATTTGTGTTTAGGATTTAGGGTTTGGGGTTTAGGGTATTAGGGTTTAGGGTTTGTGGTTTAGGGTTTAGGGTTTTTTTTTTTTGGGTTTCGGGTTTAGGTTTTAGGGTCAAGGGTTTAAGTGTTTAGGTTTTTGGGTTTAGGTTTTTGGGTTTAGGGTTTAGGGTTTAAGGTTTTTGATTTGGGGTTTAGGGTTTAGGGTTAAGGTTTTTAGGGTTTAGGGTTTAGGGTTTAGCGTTTAGAATTTAGGGTCTATGGTTTAGGGTTTAGGGTTTATCCTTTAGGATTTTGGGTTTTTGGTTTTGGGTTGAAGGTTTAGTGTTTAAGGTCAAGGGCTTAGGGTTTGGGAGTTAGGGTTTAGGGTTTAGGGTTTTGGGTTTGGTGTTTTGGATTTAGTGTTTACAATTTGGGGTATTTGGGTTTAGGGTTTAGGGTTTAGGGTTTAGGGTTTAGAGCTTAGGGTTTTGGGTTTAGGGTTTAGTGTTTAGTATTTAGGGTATAAGGTTTAGGGTTTAGGGTTTAGGGTTTAGGGTTTTAGGGTCTAGGGTTTAGGGTTTAGGGTTTAGAGTTTAGGGTTTTTGGTTGGGGTTTAGTGTTTTGGGTTTAGGGTTTAGGGTTTTGGGCTTAGGGTCATGGGTTTAGAATTTAGGGTTTAGGGTTATAGGGTTATAGGGTTTCGGGTTTAGGGTTTAGGGTTATAGGGTTTAGGGTTTCTGGTTTAGAGTTATACGGTTTAGGGATTCGGGGTTAGGGTTTAGGGTTTTGGGTTTTGGGTTTAGGATTTGGGTTTTGGGTTTTGGGATTTGGGTTTCCTATTTAGTATTTAGTGTCAAGGGTTTAGGGTTTTGGGTTTTGTGTTAGGGTTTAGGGTTTAGTGTTTAGGGTTTAGGGTTTAGGGTTTAGGGTTTAGGGTTTAGGGTTTAAGGTTTAGGGTTTGCAGTTAGGATTTGGGTTTAGGGTTTAGGGTTTGGGGTTTAGTGTTTTTATGGTCTAGGGTTTAGGGCTTAGGGCTTAGGACTTAGGGTTTGGGGTTTAGCGTTTCACGTTTAGGGCTGGGGTTTAGGGTTTAGTATTAGTTGTTTTCAATTTGGGGTTTAGGGTGTAGGTTTTAGGTGTTTACGTTTTAGGGTTTAGAATTTTTGATTTGGTGTTTAGGGTTTAGGATTTAGGGTTTTAGGGTTTAGGGTTTTGGGTTTAGGGTTTAGGGTTTATGGTTTAGTGTTTAGTATTTAGCGTTTAGGGGTGGTTTTGGATTTTGGATTTAGGGTTTTGGGTTTTGGTTTTAGGGTTTAGGGTTTTGGGTTTAGTGTATTAGGGTTTAGGGTTTAGGATTTAGTGTTTAAGGTTTCGGGTTTAGGGTTTTTGGGTTTTGGTTTATAAGGTTTAGGGTTTAGAGTTTAGGCTTAGGTTTTGGTTTTTGGGTTTAGGTTTTTGTGTTTAGGGTTTAGGTTTTAGGGTTTAGGGCTTTGTTGTTTCGGTTTTAGGGTTTTCGTTTTAGGGTTTAGGGTTGAGGGTTTAAGGGTTTAGGTTTTCGGGTTTAGGGTTCAGGGTATCGGTTTTAGGGTTCAGGGTATCGGTTTTAGGGTTCAGGGTTTAGGATTTTGGGCTTAGGGATTTGTGTTTAGGACTTAGGGTTTGGGGTTTAGCGTATTAGGGTTTCGGGTTTGCGGTTTAGGGTTTAGGGTTTTGGGTTTAGGGTTTTCTTTTTACGGTTTCGGGTTTAGGTTTTAGGGTCAAGGGTTTAAGTGTTTAGGTTTTTGGGTTTAGGTTTTAGGGTTTAGGGTTTAGGGTTTAAGGTTTTGGATTTGGGCTTTAGGGTTTAGGGTTTAGGGTTTTAGGGTTTAGGGTTTAGGGTTTAGCGTTTAGAATTTAGGGTCTATGGTTTAGGGTTTAGGGTTTATCCTTTAGGATTTTGGGTTTTGGGTTTTGGGTTTAAGGTTTAGGGTTTAGGGTCTAGGGCTTAGGGTTTAGGGGTTAGGGTTTAGGGTTTAGGGTTTAGGGTTTTCGGTTTAGTGTTTTGGATTTAGTGTTTACAATTTGGGGTATTAGGGTTTAGGGTTTAGAGCTTAGGGTTTTCAGTTTAGGGTTTAGTGTTTAGTATTTAGGGTGTAAGGTTTAGGGTTTAGAGTTTAGCGTTTAGGGTTTTAGGGTCTAGGGTTTAGGGTTTAGGGTTTAAGGTTTAGGGTTTAGTGTCTAGGGTTTATGGTTTAGGGTTTAGGGTTTAGGGCTTAGGGTATAGGGTTTTTGGGTTTAGGGTTTAGGGCCTAGGGTTTAGTGTTTAGGGTATAGGATTTTTTTTTTTGGGTTTTAGGGTTTAGGATTTAGTGTTTAGGGTTTTCGTTTTTGGGTTTTAGGGTTTGGGATTTACGGTTTAGGGTTTAGGGTTTTTTGTTTAGGGTTTAGGGTTCAGTGTTTAGGGTTTGGGGTTAGGGTTTAGGCTTTAGGTTTTAGGGTTTAGGGCTTAAGGTTTAGGATTTTAGGGTTTAGGGTTTAGAGTTTAGGGTTTAGTGATAAAGTTTAGGGTTTAGTGTCTAGGCTTTATGGTTTAGGGTTTAGGGTTTATGATGTAGGGTTTAGGGTTTTGGGTTTAGGGTTTAGGGTTTAGTATTTAGGGTTTAGGGTTTGTGGTTTAGGGTTTGCGGTTTAGGATTTGGGGTTTAGGGTTTAGGGTTTAGTGTTTAGGGTTTGGGGTTTAGGGTTTTCATGTTTCGATTTTAGGGTTAGGTTTTAGGGTTTTGGGTTCAGGGTTTAGGATTTTGGATTTAGGGTTTAGGGTTTAGTTATGGTTTAGTGGTTTAGGGTTTGGGGTCTAGGGTTTAGGGGTTAGGGTATAGTGTTTAGTATTTAGGTATTAGGATTTAGGGTTAGGGGTTAGGAATTAGTGTTTGGGATTTTGGGTTTAGGGTTTAAGGTTTAGGGTTTTAGGGTTTAGTGTTTAGATTTTAGGGTTTTGGACTCAGGGTTTAGGGTTTAGGGTTCAGGGTTTAGGGTCTTGGATTGAGGGATTAGGGTTTAGGGCTTATGAATTTAGGGTTTAGGGTTTAGGGTTTAGGGTATAGTGTTTACTATTTAGGGTTTAGGGCTTAGGGTTTTGGATTTTGGGTTTACGGTTTAGGTTTTAGGGTTAAGGGTTTATGGTTCGGGGTTGAACGTTTAGGGTTTAGGTGTTAGGGCATAGGGTTTAGGCTTTAAGTGTGACGGCATAGGGTTTCGGGTTTTAGTGTTTAAGGTCTAGTGCTTGGGTTTAGGGTTTGGGGCTAACGGTTTAGGGTTTCGGGTTTTGGGTTTTGGGTTTTTGGTTTTAGGATTTAGGATTTAGGGTTTGGCGTTTAGTGTTTAGGGTTTAGGGTTTAAGGTTTAGAGTTTAGGGTTAGGGTTAGGGTTTAGGGTTTAGGGTTTAGGGTTTAAGGTTAAGGGTTTAGGGTTTATGGTTTTGGGTTTAGGGTTTAGGGTTTAAGGGTTAGGGTTTAGGGTTTAGGGCTTAGGTTTTAGGGTTTTAGGGTTTAGGGTTTAGTGCTATGGTTTAGGGTTTAGGGCCTAGGGTTTAGGGTTTAGTGTTTAGGCTTTAGGGTTTAGGATTTTTGTTTTTGGGTTTTTGGGTTTAGGATTTACGGTTTAGGGTTTAGAGTTTGGTGTTTAGGGTTTGGGGTTTAGTGTTTAGGGTTTAGGGTTTAGGGTTTGGGGTTTATGGTTTACATGTTTTGGTTTTAGGGTTTAGGGTTTAGGGTTTAGGATTTATGGTTTAGGGTTTAGGGCTTAGGGTTTTGGATTTAGGTTTTAGGGTTTAGGGTTTAGGGTTCAGTGGTTTATAGTTTAGTGTTTAGGGTGTAGGGTTTGGGGTTTAGGGTATAGTGTTTAGTGTTTTGGGTTTAGGATTTAGGGTTAGGGGTTAGGATTTAGTGTTTGGGATTTTGGGTTTAGGGTTTAAGGTTTAGGGTTTTAGTGTTTAGGGTTTAGGGTTTTATTGTTTAGGTTTTAGGGTTTTGGACTTACAAATTTGGGGTTTAAGGTTTAGGGTATAGTGTTCACTATTTAGGGTTTAGGGTTTAAGGTTTTGGGTTTTGGGTTTACAGTTTAAGTTTTAGGGTTAAGGGTTTAGGGTTCGGGGTTATTAGTAAAGTTTTTTAGGGGTTATCGGTTTTAGGGCCATATAGGGTTAGGGGGTAGGTTTTAGGGAATAGAGGGTTTACGGTTTTTGTGTTTAGGGCAGAGTCAACTGTGGGGAGAAGGGTTTGGCGGCAGAGGGTATATGGAGGTGTCTGGTGTTAGGGTTTAGAGGCTTCGTATAAAATATGGGAGGTACGGATGGGAGGATTTAG